>NC_090351.1:26931420-27234450 GCF_035084215.1 Heptranchias perlo | reverse complement strand
GTAACCTTGTCCACAACTTGAAAAAATTGTTAAAACAGAACCCTCTTACCTACAGAAAAAAACAATAAATAATGAAACCAAAAAAAATACTGGAAATGCAAAGCAGGTAAGTCAGCATCTGAAAGTGAATGAGAACTTACCTTTTTCTTCCATATGTTGATTGACCTGCATTGCGTTTCCAGCATTTTCTATTTTTATTTCCGATTTACAGATGATGCTTGTGTGAGGGATGGAGAGACATCCCTCAAAGAAGTGGCAGCTCATCAATTTCCCTAAGTGACAAGATATGGTATTGATGTAATAATGATGGGCAGCCTTTCAGAATGGATCCATCACTTTGTGCACACCATACTCTTCACTGTAAACCATACATCAATAATAAAAAAAAGTTAAAACACAGACCATTTTAATTCTATTTCAATGCCTCTTCAATGCACCTGTTATGTAAAAAGTTAATATAGGTGAGAAACACTTTTCCATTACATAATAATAATCCAACCTAGGTCTGAAATCTAAAGAAATGTTTTTCGTTGGTAGAATAAATTACAAACTAATTTTTAATATAATGTATCGAATTTGGGTGGTCACTGTAATGGAGGGAGAAATCTAGATGTATAGATTTCAGCTTGTAATTTTTTTGAAGGGCTATCCAATTACTGTTCAATAAACTACTCAAATTACTCGAACGGCAGCACCTCCACCTTCCGAGTATTTCCGGGTTTCCCAGCCGCTGACACGCACACCCGCTTTCTCCACACCTCCCCATGAACATCGGGGCCTCCAGTGCAGTATTGAGGGAGTGCTGCACTGTCAGAGGTGCCGTCTTTTAGATGAGACATTAAACCGAAGCCCCGCCTGTCCTCTCAGGTGGCTGTAAAAGATCCTATGGCACTATTTCGAAGAAGAGCAGGGGATTTCTCCCTTGTGTCCTGGCCAATATTTATCCCTCAATCAACATCACTAAAACAGATGGTCATTATCACATTGCTATTTGTGAGACCTTGCTGTGCGCAAATTGGCTATCGCGTTTCCTACATTACAACAGTGACTACATTTCAAAAGTGCTTCATTGGCTGTAAATGATTTGGGACATCCTGAGGTCACGAAAGGCACTATATAAATGCAAGTCTTTCTTTTTTTTAACCAAAACACTGTGAAAAAATGAACACCTAGAACAGAGCTTAGCAACAAAAGAAGAAAATCAATACTACTCTCATATTCTCTGTTGTTTCAGTCAAAAGCAAACATCACAAACAATCTATGTTTTCTGCTCATGTGAAATTTCTAAGTTTTCCAGCAATATTACAGACACAATGATGGACAGATCAACAGAACCAGCAAAGTAACGAGTACTTACAGGTTTTACTCCAAAAAAAGAGAGATTGAGAGATTTGTATTGTCCAGTTGGTACAGTGCCAAACCTTGGAGATATATCAGAGCTGGCTGCCACAGTACCCACATATTCATAAAAAAGAACTTTTACCTTAATGTTCTCAATAAAACGCAAGCATACACTATTTGTTCCAATGTTATGAAAACTCTTCTTAGTGCTTCCCTTTTTTAAATTTCAGTTTTATACCAAACTTTAAAAAAAGGGAGGTACAAGAAATGTTTTTTGATTACACGGTTTTCCGACTACAAGACTATCACATGTATATCTGCAAATTCATAACTCATACCCCTGAATGCTCTGGATTTCAGCTCAATATAAGAACCTAGAAGCCAAGGAAATAATATATTTGAAATTTGTCATGAGGTATAATAATTTCAAGAATATCAGTGTGACATTTTGAAATCAATAGCGAATGGTCCAATCTGAAATAATAATTATTAATAAAAGGTAAGTTGAAGCTCAGACACATGGATGATGGTACAACTGAGCAGTAGGTTTGTTTTCTTTTGATTCAAAATCTATTTTGCAGGACTTTTTTTTAAAGAATGGAGGTATTTAGGCTAGTTTTCCCTTTTTTGAGTGTGTGCTTTTATCTCCTTTTTTTTGTCCGTCAGGCCCAATACCTTTAACTGAGCGCCAGGTGTACGGTCTGCTCAGAGTCACTTTTAATGCAGTCAGGCACCAGGAACTTTGTGTGTGTGGCTTTCCCTCTAATTCCCTAATTAACACTCCGCATCACTGAGGGTTTTTTTTTAATGAAAATACGGGGCTTGATATTCACTCATACTTCTTTCAGTTTGAAGAATATGTATCTCCTCCATTAGTCAGGCTTTGGAGCATCTTTGATCTTCATGAATGAACAATTTACTACAGCTGTGGTGGATTTTATTATTGGCCTTGAGCCCCACACACACACCCAAATCATCAATGAAACAATCCAATTGTTTTGGAACGAGAGTAAAAGTTTTTACTTTCCTTCCCAGAAAGTCCAAAATAGAATCCAAGTAATTGTGTAGCATTTTAAAAAAAAATGTAGATCATATTAACTGCATTATGATTAGCAGGCCATGAATGAGATAGAAAGTTCAAAGTACAATGAATCTCCTTAATGTTTTGACTAAGTAAAGGCAATCCATTAAATCAAAACCAATGTCCCATTAATCATTATTGAATCTCTTAAATTCTGTAAGCTTATGAGAAACTCATAGTGGCTGTTGGAACCTTAATAAATTTTAAGCAATGATTCTCATTTATAACCACCCTTAGCCATAACACTGCTGAGCAGTAATGTACAGAACACCGAGCCAGGCAGGAATCTATACACAGTATGGTCACACAAAGACGGATAACATGTACATGTCAAGAGAGGCTCCAGTCTGGTTTGATGAGGATCAGCTGTTTTTCTTGCAGTTTATTTATTTTTCATCCAGAGTTCGAATTCAGGCAAAGAGTTATAAATTTTCATGGGCCTCAAAGGAGAAACACTGTAACTTAGCCAAAGGGCAACTTCCAATGCAGCTTTTCGAATGAACTCCTTATACATTGCAAAAGATAATTTATTCCAAAGTAGAATCATGCAAATGAATCGTAAGTACAATGCAACAAAGTGCTGTTGCTATTAGTTATTACTGAGGCAAGTGTTTGTTATTGCTCAAATCCACTCAGAAACCAGCATTTTCATTTCTTTAGGGACTGATGTAAACTTGAGGTACACAGGCAGCAAACAGGACTGTGCATAAGTGTAGAACGTCGTAGGATTTATCGGAGGACGTCTTATATCCAACAAATCACCTATCCTGCTTATTATTCATAATTACATGTAACTGCTTCTAGGTTTTCTGAGTGCTTTTTAAATTGGTTATGATATGAACTATTCTCAGTATCACTGAGCGCAAGATTCAATAACTTTCAGCTCCAAAACAGAAATACTTCCTTACGACATTTTTTTTGAGTCAGAGGCAAAATGCAATTTTCATTCAACAGGAGATCTGATGATATATTGAGACTAGAACTAGAGTTTATTTTTTTTCATTTTCATCGAGAAAGTTCAGTAATAGATGAACGTTTTTGCCAGCCTTGCTGAAAATATAATTTGCTACGATTCTCCACATTTATCTGGTTCAGTGAAGCATTTTGAACCAACTTCACTAAATCTTTTACAAAAATCTCCAATTACTGCTGCAAATGCCAAAGTTATCATCTCCTATTTTGCAAGTCTTTGATTTTTTTTAATTGCTTTTTTTTAAGACTTTACCACCAACAGGCACAAGAAAACATGTGAATGGATATCCAAATAAATGGTACTTGACATCAGGAATTATGGCACGATTATAGATACAATAGAGGAGTTACCATCATTACAATATCATGTACACAGGATGGAAAGGATAGAAGGTGTGATGGAGCGCCTGAATATTCATACTGTAATGTGGGAACCGTCACCCTCCATTTTACGGCTGTTACTTTACTTAATAAAACCATCCTTATGAGAAGATACCGCATTCAGAGAAATAGACTCTCTTTTCATAGAGACAGAAAGCCAATTTTTTTTTTACTGGTATGGGACTGATCACCATCTCTTGTCCAGAGGACACTGAATACCTAAATGAGGGATTTCAATTGTTAACCTGAGTCTATGTCACCAGCATACACATGTGCGTTGTGTTTGCGTTGTCATACTGTTTAATTCATGTACGCACCTGATATTTTCTTGCACTACTGATGCTACGAAATGCAAGGAAAATAGTACCTTTAAAATGTTCAAATTTGAACTGGATTAGTATCCATTCTAGTCAGTAATGTGTTACATTCATTCTAGACTTTTTCCATTAGCAGACAAAGAGAGAAGACTGTGCACATCAGAATAATGGAACAAATATAAATATTCATAGCACTCTATTAGTAAGCTGTTAAATATTTATTGTTTAATACATCAAGAGTCATGAAGTCTATCAATGCAATGTGTTTTGGCACAGTGCATACCTGACACAACTGCTTCATTTCATTTTTATGAGTTAGTTATAATATGTAACATGCTGAAAATAATTTCTTTACAGTGCATAGTGGAGTAATTTAAATCACTAAAAGAGGGTATTATTTTTTAATAAAACATTCTCTTCCTATCAGCTGAGACTACTACAGTCCTTGTAATATTATTTTATTGCACTTGTTTCCAGATTTCACCCCTCCTTTCCTGAAGGCACTGACTTCATGTGGAAATGCAGTTCTACAGGCAGTGGTAGCCCTGCAGAATCTTATTCAAGTTGCCACCATTCATGGGAGAGCATTCTACTCAAATGATGTCCACACGCTTGGATTTTACAGCAGGGTTCCCTGGAAAGTGATCAGGAACAGGAACCAGGGCTGACTTTTCCCTTCCTAATTCCAGGAGCAGCAACACCAATTGTTGGTGCCTTACTGCCATTCTTACTGAGATGTCAGCATAAACCAGGAATTGAACTTGGCACCTGTCTGGTCTGAATGACTCAGTTCTGCAACAGATGATGCACTTAGTCTTATTTTTTTTTGGAGGAAAAAAAAATTCGTGTCATTTGATGCAACACCACAAGGCAAAATTGGATGGCCCCAAGTGCTCCGAAAACCATAACCCCATTCTTGCATACACTTCATTGCCTTGGGGGCATTGTTTGCCTACATTCTTGACCTCTTCCTCATTGCTTGAATCTGGTCCCATCTCTGCACTGTTGCCTGAAGCTGCATCCACTCTGTTCCACATTCCTGGACTTTGCTCCACTAAATGGGCAACAGAGTAAAGATTTGATTGTGATGCCTGCAATGTGTTTGGAGAATCGAATGCATTATATGTGGAATAACAGGCGGTGTTAGAAGGCACTGACACATTGGGCTCGATATTAGGAGGGAGGTGGGTTGGCAGCGAGGGGTCGACTGGGCGCGTGGGTAACGCGGCCAGTGAATTCGGGGTGCTCCGCACGCAATCGCAGCCTAATTAAAGGCACTTACCTTGGCTTCCGGGTTTCCCGTTCTAGACGTGCGCAGCAGGCGCACCGCGCACCCGCATCACAGGCTGTCAGCAGGAGGAGCCCTATTTAAAGGGGCAGTCTTCCAATGCTCCTCCTGCAGCAAACAACCATTTTAGGGGCATGTAGCAGGCCAGAGGCTGCTCCAAGGTTCTCTGACTCCTCACTCCAGGTGCTGCTCGATGGGGTGAGGAGGAGGAGGGATATTATTTTCCATCAGATGGGATGGATATTTTCCCGTCCTCCCTCCACCACCAAGAAGGCCTGGCTGGAGGTGGCCAAGGAAGTCACCAGCAGTGGCAATGTGTCCAGAACCTGGGTGCAGTGCAGGAAGAGATTTAATGACCTAACCAGGTCAGCCAAAGTGAGTATACTTATGCATTCTCGCACACTCCGTCTTCCACATCACCTCCACCACCACACAACTCCTTCTGCACTGCCAACACAACGTTCTCGCATCCCTCCTCACATCCACTCAACTATCATCCTCACCTTGCCTGCACGTACTCACCGCCCCAGTTCCCATTCGAACACTACCACGCAACCCAATCCTCATACAATCTCATGACTATGTCGCACACGCACCCTCCCATGCATCTCTCTCACGTTCTCCCCCACCCACACCAATGCGTGCAGCGGGTCACTTTGCAACCATCACTCACTCAATTACGCCTCTGTGTTTTGCCTTGATAGGAGAAGAGATGCCAGAATGCCCGGGAGAGGGCAAGGACCGGAGGGAGCCCACCACACCAGGTGGTCTTAACAGATGCGGAGCAGCAGGCACTCGAAATAAGCCAGACGCTGGAGTGCCTGTCCGTGGCGGACGCCAAGACTGGGAGAGCACAAGCAGCTGGTGACAGAAATCTAACACTCAGCAGTCATGATAGCGAATGATCTTAGCATCACTTGGCATCTGCAGCACCTCAACATCTGTCCACATGTTTAATATTGCTTTTTGTTCTCTTGCAGGGCCATCTCCGACCGTCGTGACTGCGGAGGGTGATTCTTCAGAGGACCTGCTGGCCTCTGAGGGTCTATCGTCACATCTGAGCCAGCCATCCGCCAGCGCAGATATACACACCTCGGTGGGTCCCCGTCCTCACTTAGTTGGGCTTGCAGATGGTGAGTCACCATGCACATATGAGCACGAGCAGACCCCCCCGCCATGAACCCGCCGGCTCGGACGTCCAAAAATCGAGCCCATTGAGTGGCTGAGGTGATATCATAAATTGCGAGAGCAAAGCTGAAGCACATTATTAATAAGCAGTTTATCAATGTCAGCTCGATCCCCAAGGTATGTTACACCTTCGGACCAGTGTCCAGAGTGTGTTATTTGTTACAGGTTAACTTGAGCTGTGACCGTACCATAGCTACTAATCTCAGATCAGTAGCTATGGTACAGATTTGTACCGTATTTGTATTGCCTGGCTCTGTATCCAACTCTCACGGGCAGGAGAGAGGACACTGCACATATACAGAGTGTGAGTGGGACTATCTTCTATATTACACTACTATAAGCTTTGTTTAAGTTTAGAAAGTATCCAGGAGATTCAGTGAGCCTCCTGAACACTTTTTAGATTCGGCTCGATATCTCACTGGACTTATAACTCCATGTGGTGTCAAGCCCAAGTAATATGAGGTGGCCTCCCTGAAGGAGTTTGATATTGCTCTGTCCCACAGATAGGTCAGGACCTAACTCTGGAATTATACTGTTCAGCTTTGCATCACTGCAAAGCATAAAATTACCAACATAACACCACCAAGTGATTTCTTTCCATTTTTGCTTATTTACTTACACTGGTGCAGGCTGCTGTAATCAAATCATATGATTTGATAAATATTAGTATTGGAATTTCTATTCCTGGCTTAAATGGAATATCATAGTTTCTGTACACAGTAAGGTCAGGTTTAGCACACACAGGTGCATTCGGGAGCTTTGAACAGACAGCTTCCATCAGCCAATGTTGGGGCGACTTGAAACAGACCACCGAAGATGTGTCAGTTTTAAAACATATCTGTTTGTGCATTCTGTACATTACCAGGACAGCTGGAAATGGAGTAAAAAATCTGTAAAACCAAAAAACATATTGTAATTATTTAAATTGCAGAAGATGCAAATCAGCAGAATGTGCTGATTTGGTTACAGTACGGATCTGTATGCAATGTAACCACTAAACCAGTTTCTGCAAATGGAGTATGTGCCCCATTACTGAGTGACATCGTCACTTTATAGCACAATGCATTACATTGTGATTGGTACGTGCGTGGTAAAATGTTACCGGAGGTGGAAGAAACACAAAGCATTTACTGTTCAAGTTCTCTACATTGTGTCCATTTATAATCCACCGAGAGAGAGTCAGGTTTGTTATCGTATTCATTTAGTTGCAGATCCTTCGTTACGTGACCCTGTTCACACCTATTAGGCCACTTGTGACGGCACTAATATAATTGCTCCCAAGTACAATTCTGTTCCTAATGCAGTCAGAATCCTTTCCAGATTCTGGGCACGTAAAAATGGAGTATTAGATACTCCAGTGCCTGCCAATTTAAGAGCTTCAGGCATTTCAGCTCTGCCAGTGAAATTAAACTAGGTTGTCTCCAAGCGTTGGCTACACAAGCAGTCTTTGTTTACATTTAAAAAATAGCTACCAAATATTGCAAGTCTGATGCATAAAATTCTTATACAACTCTTACATTTAAAATATAAATCTTAAACTGAATACTTTTTCCTTCATAAAAAAAAATCAAGCTATGCTTAACATTCTGGTAGCAAATGTGCTAAGGGTATCCTTTCTTTTTCTATTTCAGGTTAGAATACAATAGGATTTGCTGAAAGGATTGTCAAAAGGATTCAACAGTGCAACTGCATGAATCAATCAAAATCATCATGTAATTGCTTTTCTTTCACTAGGTTGCTGAAGGCACCAATCTATAATCAAGCCATCAAAGACATTATATCAGAAAGATATCACAGCCAAATTGGTTTATGGGTGCACTTTCCTGAGGAACATAAGGACAATGACAAGAGATAGCTCTTTCAGTTGATGTTACAATTACGCCCCATCATTTGGATTTATGTGGAATAGATAATATTAATGCAGTTGATCACTTCACTCAAATTCACAAGTTCTGCTGCGGTAATCATCAATCAGTCCTGACTGGATTAAGGCTTTGAAGCAGCCTTTAGTTTCCTTACAGCCCACCAGTTTATCGAGGAGTCCAGCTGTGTGAACAGACAATGGTTTTGAATGTCTTGTTGGACTGAAGGACCATTATTATTCTGCTATACAGGAGTATGTACTGATGGCTAGGACTTTATGGGGGAGAAATTCAACTTTGTTTTGTCCGTTTTTGGGTGAAAAATGAATAGGAGTCGAATTTTGGGTCGCGACCTCCCATACCCGATCATCCCTGGAAGTGCATCAGTTGCCAAGTTGGAATCTGGTGACAGTTAGGTGTGCCTGAAACAGGCATTAGGCGCCTTGCATATTCAAATCAGGGTCCTAATACCAGTTGTAGGACTCAAGATTGAAAATCGTCTACAAATTTCAGAGACTAGAGAAGCTGGGGTTGTTCTCCTTAGAGCAGAGCAGGTTAAGGGGACATTATAAAGAGTTTTGATAGAGCAAACAAGGAGAAACTGTTTCCACTGGCAATAGGCTCGGTAACCAGAGGACGTAGATGTAAGATAATTGGCAAAAGAACCAGAGGGGAGATGAGGAGAATTTTTTTTTACGCAGTGCGTTGTTATGATCTGGGATGCGCTGCCTGAAATGGTGGTGGAAGCAGATTCAATAGTAACTTTCAAAAGGGAATTTGCAAGGCTGTGCGGAAAGAACAGGAGAATGGGACTGACTAAATAGCTCTTTCAAAGAGCGGGTACAGGCACGATGGGCCGAATGGCCTCCTCCTATGCTGTATGATTCTATGATACTTTAAAAAGTGCCTACATAAATATTTACATTTTTCCCTGATTTTAGGCCACTTCACATGATGTTATCACGCATGCTACGCTGCAGACTCTTCCTAGAAGGTCCTGCTAAAACTGATGAAAAACAGACTAAACGTGATGCTTGATTTTGTATTAATTGTGAGTGTACCTCTTTCTCAATAAGTCCCTCAGGTTAGGACTGAATGCCAGGCTCTCTACATATGTAGAAGCTATTCCTTAACCAGTGAGCTATAAATATCTCCACAAATGCGACTGACTTGACAACCCATGAATAATGGTGATTGCCATCCTCACATATAGAGATCATAGAAAGGTTACAGCATGGAAGGAGGCCATTTTGGCCCATCGAGTCTGCGCCAGCTCTATGCAAGAGCAATCCAGTTAGACCCACTCCCCCGTCCTATTATCGTAGCCCTACAAATTTTTTCCTTTCATGTACTTATCCAATTCCCTTTTGAAGGCCATGATTGAATCTGCCTCCACCACCCCCTCAGGCAGTGCATTCCAGATCCTAACCACTCACTGTATAAAAAAGTTTTTCCTCATGTCACCTTTGGTTCTTTTGCCAATCACCTTAAATCTCTGTCCTCTGGTTCTTGACCCTTCCGCAATGGGAACAGTTTCTATCTACTCTGTCTAGACCCTTCATGATTTTGAATACCTCTATCAAATCTCCTCGCAACCGTCT
Source organism: Heptranchias perlo (assembly GCF_035084215.1). NCBI lineage: Eukaryota > Metazoa > Chordata > Chondrichthyes > Hexanchiformes > Hexanchidae > Heptranchias > Heptranchias perlo. Next base: position 27,224,419 of record NC_090351.1, on the reverse strand, counting down.
CTGTTCCAAGGAGAACAAACCCAGCTTCTCCAGTCAATCCATGTAACTAAAGTCCCTCATCCCTGGAATCATTCTAGTAAATCTCTTCTGCACGCTCTCTAAGGCCTTCACATCTTTCCTAAAGCGTGGTGCCCAGAACTGGACTCAATACTACAATTGTGGCCGAACCAGTGTTCTATAAAGGTTCATCATGACTTCCATACTTTTGTACTCTATGCCTCAAATGTTTTGATAGTTATCAGAATTCACTGCCAGCCATGTCATCATCCATTTCAAACATTTGCAGTATGTTGTCAAGAGAAAAACAAACATATATACATACATTTCCTTTGAAGTTTTATTAGTCCAAGAACAAGAACATTTCTGGTGATGTTAGCTCATCATGGTCATATTCGTATAATTCTTATTTCAACTGGCATTTGTACATATCAATCTGTTTAAATACATAGCACCATTTTTGTATTGCGAAAAAAACTTCACCTTTACTTTTATGTTTTCCACAATGATGGAAGCACTTGAGGACACAATTAGATGCAGAGTGAAGCTCCCTCCATCCTGCCCAAACAATGTGCCTCAGCCCCAACTTCAGAAGTATAGCATCTATCCACTACACCTATGTGACATTTGCCCATTTTCCACACTGTAACTGACTAATTCTGTCAATTTAGTTTGGAATTAGTGGCAATTTTTTGCTGCGGATCCGTGTCACCAGGAACTGGACTGGAGCTGTCCAAACTAATTTCCAACTCATATCCTTGCAGCTGGCAAACAGAGAATACTTTCATTCCAACATTCCGATTCTGGATTCTGACTCAGGCCTCAGAAGTCAACGGTCTGTGTCTAATCCGCTTCACCAGCCAGTCTCCTGCAGTTAGTGTCAACAATATCAATGCTGCGAGGAGGGTAAGTTGCACGCCAGTACAACAGAGAAACATTTGAGGGCAAGTCAAAAGTTGCTTTTCTGTTGGTTTTGTAGTGTGTTAGTGCTGCTAACTTCTGCTGTGCAGGGCTCATGCGGGCAGCACCTGATGCACAAGGCTTGTGCAGCTCTAGAAACCTGAAAGACAAGTTGTCGGACTTGCTAAGGCCGACTGCCAGAAGACCTTTCATTTTTAATCAGACCTTTTCCATCAGCTGGCCTTACCAAATCCAGTAAGTTTACTTGGAGAAGCTGCTAGCTATGTAAGGCTGATGGTACTGGCATAGCATAAAACCAGTACAAAAGCAGTTAAAGAGTGAGACAGGTTACTTTGGTGATGAGAGCGCCCATATATATTTGTCTAATGCCATTTACCTATGCAACAGCCATCAGACTCCAAAGGTAATTCATTATGTGAAGTGGTTTGAGGCATTTAGATGATGTGATAAGGCACGATATAAATGTAAATACTTCCTTCTGTGTCTGATGGCCGCTATCTCATAAAAAAGACAAGCCTTTTTTATTTTTCTCCATTACATGTGAAGAATACAGTTGTTGTTTATACTGATATACTGTACCTTAACTCATCCAGTGATTAAGGCTGCTTGTTTGCTAAATAGATGATACTCAATTGTGAAGCCACTGAATATGGAATGTATCCCACAATTGAACTGTGTGATACCAATCATGATAAATTTAACATTCAATGGCTTACCATCAAGTTCATATCACAACTGTAGAATAAAATGTGATGCAAATATGTTCTTTTATTACTATATTAACTGTATTTTGGCCTGGATTTTTATAAATGCAGGAATTGCTTTAATACTGCTTATCTTTTTATGTGAACTGGCTTTTAGTTCTCTCCAGAAGATTTTTCTCTCATTTCTTGAAAATCCTTTTAGTTTGAAGTTATGGGCAGGTAAAGGCTCAACAATCTTTTGTTTTATTAACTTGTCAGAAGGCTGGTTTCAATTTTTAGCTCCTTGATCTTTTGGAGATTCTAAATATTAGAATATATGTAAATGTAACTGGTACCAGCCTTACTGCTAAATACCAGAAACACACTGCTCTTTTTTGTACTTTGCCAAATTGTGCGATTTAAAAATAAAATTATATTTATATTTAGAAATCGAGATTAGCTCCATAACAAATTTGTTAAATGACATTGTTTCAGAGCATTAATTGAGGCAATTCTGGGACGAAGCAGAAAATTAGTCCCCGTTCTCTCACCTGAATAAATTATGTAAATGAGAGACCACTGAACAACAAAAATGTATTCAACATTCTCCACGTGAATGGAACAGTAGGTGTTACATTGGGTCAAATGCAAAAATATCACGACATTCTTGATGATTGTGATTGTTGAAATGTGAGTAACAGGACAAACCTAGAAATAGATATATAATCAAAATGGTGAAACATTTTTACCTGATCGCTGGCTGTGATCCTCCTGGATTTTCAATCACACAGTGATCGCATACCTGAGTGCATACTGCATCTCTTTGACAATTCCAGTGCAATGAATACTTGTAATTCAAGACCTATGTGTAAAATTTTCAGGAAAGTTTTGATTGTGGAGAACTCAAGCACTGCAGTAAATCTACATGTGATTCTTTACCACTATGATTCTGGCTTAAATTTATAACAAATTTTGAAGAACGCAGGGGACCTTATAACACATTATTGCCATCAGCTGTGGCTGTTACTGCTGTTATCTGTTGTCTAGTTCATCTTTAACATTGTATATTGTTTCTAAACAATCTCAAATCTCATATGTTTTCCCGTTGAACTGAATTCTACTGATGAAAAATCTCAAAACCTATCTTGAACCTGTATTTATATTTTTAGTCCTCATTCGAGGGTTTTATCTTTTTTCAATATTCCCTTTGCCAAGCACAATTCTTTGACTGAGAGTGAGCAGGTGTATTTGCCAATATTGTCCTGTAACCAGCTGTTAGAAGACATGTGAAAGCAGGCCAGGCTGACTCGACTTTCCCCTCCTTGGCTTATTGCCTCCTTTACACAACCCAATTGAGGTCTGTATCTCACCATGGAGGAAACTGCAGATGTGAATAGGCATCCACTAAGAGGCGCAATATGCTAGAGCATCAATTCACTGCCCCACTGACTCACCTTGCTTTGCTCATCTCCCCAAATTCATTCTTAGAAACCACAAGGACACATCACATCCAAATCAGTGCACTGCTCCTCATGAGGTCACTTTGAATCAATGTATCTAAGAATACTTTGTTACAAAAGCAATGACAGCTTAGGTTTTACCTATGGTTCATAATTAGAATTATTAGTATCAGAAGTAATTTGTAGAATGTTCCCTTTATGGATTTTATTAACTCTTATGAGTAAGGACTATAAAGTGATTTTACAAGGTGTTTTTTGGAGAACATGCTTAGGCAAATTGCTTGCCACATTATTCAACTGACATTTTAAATTGCAAGCTAATGAAACTAATCTAATGTAATTGCAACTATTTAAAGCAGATTTTAGCCATATTATCTGACCTAACACAGTGTAAAATTGCGTCAGTTGCTAATCAACAGCTTTGATTGCTGCTTTAATCGGGGCCTTTCATTATTATCTATCTTCTCAAAATGGACCAGTTGGTTTCAATTACAGAAGCCTGCTAACTTTTAAAATACAGGCTCTCATGTCGAAATGGCGATTCCAGTGAAGAACTGAACCAAGCAGCAGGGAAAAGGCATCTCAAATTTAATTGAGTGAGTGAAATGCCAAAAGATTGATGAACTTGAGTTTTAAGCTGAAATAATGGAAGAGTTTTTCTCACAGCCCCCTATTTGAATCTCTCCAATCAAGCTTCTGTCCCAGCCACAACATCGGAACAGCCCCAACCAAAGTCACAGATGACATTCTCTGTGACTGTGCTGTGGTGCATTTTCTTTCTTCATTCTCCTTGACCCGGTTGACCACACCATCTCTTCTCCAATGCCGCTTTTCCATTGTCCAGCTCAGTGGGACTTCCTTTCACTGCCTAACCAATCATAGTCAGACCATCTCCAGCAATGGCATCTCTTTTTGCCCCTGCACCATTTACTCTGGAGCATCAGAAACCACACTCCAGATCCTGGATAACCCATGAGAAACACCATGGAGGCCTACTAGTACTGATATAAAACTTGATGTCACTAATGGAACTAGTATAATTGTCAATAAATAAACTCTTCGCCCATGTTGGATTCATAATGATTTGATATCTGTTTTATAAAATAAAAGGAAAGCAAGCAGTATATGGATAAGAAATTCCAAAGAGGAATTATCATTCAGTTGACCAACCAGTATATGTATCATTAAACAGAAGCATGAAAAATTCATGTATTGTGGTTTGCAGCTTGGGTATAAAATGCAATATATATGTAAAATACTCAATCTGAGCAGAAATGTGAGCACTTTTTGCTGACCATGGCTTATTTTTACCTTCCGTTGGAAATTTGAAGAAAAATTCAATAGTAAGTAGATCGTTATTCAGTTTTTCTCTGATTAAAATGTTTGTGACGAAAAGTGTACAAACACCAAAAGCCTTGGTTTAAATGTTATTGAAAAAGAATCAATGGGGACATCAATCACTTATTTGTAATCAGCCTAACTTTGATACAGATACTCGACTGTTCAATGCATGTTGAAAAAGTGTATAATTACACTCATATTTAGATGGATAAATCACTCACATCAAAGAACAATCCTTATCCCTCTAATACCATCCAAGATTGAAGTTCACTATTAGCAAAACAGAAGATATTTTAATGCACTCTGTTTTAATAAGAATTGAATCAAATGTAAATTGGATTGGAATCTCAAGAAGTGGATCAGTATAGTCTGGTTGGATAATTCCACTTAACATACAAAAGTAAAATTAATATAGCAATGTGACTGAGGCCTGTCATACATAGGAGATAAGATCATTGTTCATTGTTCCTTTGATGGTCTAATCATGGGTAACTTGCTGCAGGAGTTCCTCAGGGCAGTGTCCTAGGCCCAACCATCTTCAGCTGCTTCATCAATGACCTTCCCTCCATCATAAGGTCAGAAATGGGGATGTTCGCTGATGATTGCACAGTGTTCAGTTCCATTCACAACCCCTCAAATAACGAAGCAGTCCGAGCCCGCATGCAGCAAGACCTGGACAACATTTAGGCTTGGGCTCATAAGTGACAAGTGACGCACCTCCTGACTCCCCAAAGCCTTTCCACCATCTACAAGGCACAAGTCAGGAGTGTGATGGAATACTCTCCACTTGCCTGGATGAGTGCAGCTCCAACAACACTCAAGAAGCTCGACACCATCCAAGATAAAGCAGTCCGCTTGATTGGCACCCCATCCACCACCCTAAACATTCACTCCCTTCACCACCGGCGCACTGTGGCTGCAGTGTGTACCATCCACAGGATGCACTGCAGCAACTCGCCAAGGCTTCTTCGACAGCACCTCCCAAACCCGCGACCACTACCACCTAGAAGGACAAGAGCAGCAGGCACATGGGAACAACACCACCTGCACGTTCCCCTCCAAGTCACACATCATCCCGACTTGGAAATATATCGCCGTTCCTTCATTGTCGCTGGGTCAAAATCCTGGAACTCCCTTCCTAACAGCACTATGGGAGAACCGTCACCACACGGACTGCAGCGGTTCAAGAAGGCGGCTCACCACCACCTTCTCGAGGGCAATTAGAGATGGGCAATAAATGCTGGCCTCGCCAGCGACGCCCACATCCCGTGAACGAATAAAAAAAAAGTAACATTCGCGCCAGACAAGTGCCAGGCAATGACCATCTCCAACAAGAGAGAGTCTAACCACCTCCCCTTGACATTCAACGGCATTACCATCGCCGAATCCCCCACCATCAACATCCTGGGGGTCACCATTAACCAGAAACTTAACTGGACCAGCCATATAAATACTGTGGCTACGAGAGCAGGTCAGAGGCTGGGTATTCTGCGGCAAGTGACTCACCTCCTGACTCCCCAAAGCCTTTCCATCATCTACAAGGCACAAGTCAAGAGTGTGATGGAATACTCTCCACTTGCTTGGATGAGTGCAGCTCCAACAACACTCAAGAAGCTCAACACCATCCAAGACAAAGCAGCCCCCTTGATTGGCACCCCATCCACCACCCTAAACATTCACTCCCTTCACCACTGGCGTACTGTGGCTGCAGTGTGTACCATCCACAGGATGCACTGCAGCAACTCGCCAAGGCTTCTTCAACAGCACCTCCCAAACCCGTGACCTCTACCACCTAGAAGGACAAGAGCAGCAGGCACATGGGAACAACACCACCTGCACGTTCCCCTCCAAGTCACACACCATCCCGACTTGGAAATATATCGCCGTTCCTTCATTGTTGCTGGGTCAAAATCCTGGAACTCCCTTCCTAACAGTACTGTGGGAGAACCGTCACCACACGGACTGCAGCGGTTCAAGAAGGCGGCTCACTACCACCTTCTCAAGGGCAATTAGGGATGGGCAATAAATGCCGGCCTCGCCAGCGACGCCCGCATCCCATGAACGAATAAAAAAAAACTGCACTGCCCAGTGTATTACCGAATCACGTAGGCCAGGAAGGTCTCAAGTTTAATCCTTGGTCTGCACTACATTACCCAATGCAAATTTTTCTTTACTGTACTTGCCACAGCACCACAAAATATCGCTGGCAAGTGGAATACTCAACCTGTAGGCCAAGCACAGTGAGCGGAGTCCCAGCCACAATTTCACAAGTACAGCACAGTACAAGGTCTTTTATATTCAAGAAAGAGCAATGGAAACATCCCCACAACATAATATCCGGAAGTTTCAATTTCACAACAAGTGAGCAGTAAATAGGGAGACCCAGCCACAACATCCCAGGTACAATCCCCCAAAACAGTGTCAGGACAGGGGGTGAGCAGCGATTCAGGCCAACACAAATACAACTGAAGAACATGATTTGAGTTTGTTATGTCCGATTGTACACTCTTAATGAGTTCATGCTGAAGCTAAGATATCCTAGTTTTCAAGACGTGCACTTCCTTCGCCAGCTCAGGGTGTGTAAGTATTGGATATCTGGACTAGACTCCCAGGAAAAGCAATGAACTATATGCTGATTCATTTATTTTATTATTGCCTGCTGCATCTTACAAAGAATGAGAGGCGATCTTATTGAAACATATAAGATTGTGAAGGGGCTTGATCGGGTGGATGCGGTAAGGATGTTCCCAAGGATGGGTGAAACTAGAACTAGGGGGCATAATCTTAGAATAAGGGGCTGCTCTTTCAAAACTGAGATGAGGAGAAACTTCTTCATTCAGAGGGTAGTAGGTCTGTGGAATTTGCTGCCCCGGGAAGCTGTGGAAGCTACATCATTAAATAAATTTAAAACAGAAATAGACAGTTTCCTAGAAGTAAAGGGAATTAGGGGTTACGGGGAGCGGGCAGGAAATTGGACATGAATTTAGATTTGAGGTTAGGATCAGATCAGCCATGATCTTATTGAATGGCGGAGCAGGCTCGAGGGGCCGATTGGCCTACTCCTGCTCCTATTTCTTATGTTCTTATGTAAAGCCTTGTCCTGTAATGTAGCCTTGGCATGGTGCAGGCAGGAGAAGATAGGAAGCAGCAATCAGTGAAAGAAGACAATCCTGAGCATGAGACAGAAGTCTTGTCTGCACAAAGAACCAATCACTCAGCAAGAGTCATAAGGCACAACAGTCATCAATACATATCTTTGCCAAATCAAGCAGTGCCATCATAGGCTTCAGCAATGTAGCAGAACTGTGAATGGCAGACCACTTTAATCTGCCTCATAACAAGAAAATGGACATATTATAATAGCACTCATCCCAAATGTTATCAGCTCTTAGAGAGGGTGGTGTAGGTTTGTTCAGTGTACTTCTCTTTAGTGAAAGTATGTGGTATGTGTCTTCTACCTCCTAACTGTTGGCTCCTTCAAAGTGTTTCCCCAGTGGGAGGAGGAAGTGAGCAGTGATCTGTGTGGGAGCTTTGGCGTTTTTTTGAAGTCCTGCTTTATCTGGCTGCTCAACATGGTGAATGCAGGAGAGAAGACTATTGTAGACAGGAGCTCAAGGTCTCTGGAGCCTCAGTCACATCATTTGTTTAAGAAGCCATGGCTGAGGTTAGAAGCTGAGCCAAGAGGCTATGCTGCAGAGGTCCCTGGAGTGGCCACACTCTCCATGGTGGGCTGTAGCTCATTTCAGCAGTGATGCAGCATTATACAGATGCAGGTTGTGGACTACTCCATGAACATCCCCGTACTGAACAGACTGCTTCCTGCATTCACAAGTGACCACGTGCCGAGCTACCTTAATTGCATTTGTAAGCAGACCCCCTATGGTCCGAATCCCTGGGCTCAGCAGCTGCCAGAGCTATCAAGTTGACCCTCTGGCCAGCTTGTGCTTTCTCCAATTCCATCCCTACTCACACATGTTCTGTGCTCCCTCTTGCAACTCACTAATGAACCCCCAGCGAGTATATATCTGTAAACAATGCACAATGATGTGAGGAGCTTGGTTGAGGCTGCACATTGGCTCTGCCACCTCCTTCTCTTGGTAACCTACAGGAGCAGAAGAACAACATATTGTACAACGTTAGACGTAAAATACCACTTGAAAAAGAGTTTACATGACAAGATATTCTAATGTGTTATGCTGCAGCGCACATCTATGTGCAGAGGAGTGAATGAGTGATTGATTAAGGAGATAAAGAATCAAAAACAAAGGATGATACTAACCATGACCTGGGAAAGGCCTCCGACCTGGCAGGGGACAAGGCCTCGGGCAGTTCTGCAGGTGGTAGGGCATTTAGAAAGCCCATAGCTAATTTGCCTTTTAATAGTTCGAACCAGAGCCAGCTTAGCAATTCTTTGGCCCTGAGCACCAAGAAAACTCAGGGTTCCTCCTGCACAACAGCTAACCACCACCAACCCCCCCACTCCGCCCCCCAATCCATTAAAACACAAATGTGTAGTAAAATGCATGAAGAAAGTGGCTCATAGAGTGTTTACACACTGCATTAGTAATAAAGCAAATCATATCACAATACCTTTAAATGATGTCAATCCAGCAGTTGTATGCCATTTTGTTCTGTTGAGGTCCCATATGTGGCTGTGGCCCTGTCGGCCTGTCCATTAATCCATCCCTGAACCTGAGCTCCCTTGGCTTATTGTCACTGTGTTTTAATTAGTGAATTGACTTTTTCTATTTTCCTATAGGAAAATCATCTCTCAGGTAACCTCCTTTCAAGGCTGAAAAGTCCAAATATCTCAAGTCTTTCCTCATAAAGGGGAGGAACTTCTTTAAAGTAGGTCAACAGGAGTTTGAGGGAAGTCCATTATGGAATAATCATACATGGGCTCTGGTTGGAGTGGACTTAATGGGAAAATGGACTGTTCTCACTGTGGATTTTCTTATCATTCCGTCTCTTGATGCTGAGGATCAATCCTACATTTTGGTAGGAAAAATAAGGAAGCCACATACTGCTCGGATAATAAGAGTCTAAATGGGATAGAGGAGCAAAGGGATCTTGGGGTACAGATACACAAATCATTAAAACTGGCAACACAAATTAATAAGGCCATAAAAAAGGAAAATCAAGTACTTGGGTTCATTTCTAGAGGGATAGAATTGAAAAGCAAAGAAATTATGTTAAAATTGTATAGAACTTTGCTTAGATCACACTTGGCGTATTGTGCACAGTTCTGGTCTCCATATTATAAAAAGGATATAGAGGCATTGGAGAGGGTGCAAAAAAGATTCACAAGGTTGATACCAGAACTGAGAGGCTATCCTTATCAGGAAAGGCTGAATAGGCTGGGACTCTTTTCTCTAGAAAAGAGAAGGCTGAGGGCTGATAGAGGTCTTTAAGATAATGAAAGGGTTTGTTAGGGTAGACGTAAAGAAGATGTTTCCACTTGTGGGGGAGTCCAAAACTAGAGGTCATAAATATAAAATAGTAGCTAATAAATCCAATCGGGAGTTGAGGAGAAACTTCTTTACCCAAAGAGCAGTAAGAATGTAGAACGCGCTACCACGTGGAGTAGTTGGGGCAAATAGCATAGATGTATTAAAGGGGAAGCTGGATAAGCACATAAGAGAGAAAGGAATAGAAGGGTATACTGATAGGGTTAGATGAAGTAGGGAGGGAGGAGGCTCATGTGGAGCATAAACACTGGCATGGACTAGTTGGGCCGAATGGCCTGTTTCTGCACTGTAGTTTTGATATAATTCGATCTTGTGGCTTTTCATGGCTTCTGAACCAATTTGAGCAGACACAAATTGCCACTAACTGCTGAATAAATTAAGTAGGATAAATTAAGACGTTTGATTTAAAAAGAGTACAAAAAAGCTATAAATCAATGAGAATTCTGACTTTCCTTTAGTCTGATGATGTTTTTAGAAATTGCAATAAAATGTTGCTTTCTTTCTTAAAGGGCTTAATGAAGTTTGCATGAACATGGTCAGAAAATGCACACATTAAGGGATTGGAAAGATTAAGATAAAAAAAATCAATTTGCATGTTTGGAGTTTACAATGTCAAACAACATTATAAGTATAAATGTTTATTCTATGTCCATTACAAGCCCAGCATGACAGATTTATAATCCAATATTGCATTTCCAACAGTAAGGTACTTATAAGGCCAAAGTAACACTCTTATTGATGTACAATGATCCTATATTTAGGTTTTAACAAAATGTCTCCAGGACATAATTAACCTTTGTTTATGACTGCACTGCTTTTTCCTCTCTCCATGTAATCAATACTTATTTCTTATTGTGCAATCGTTTGTGACTGAAGAACACGAGCAGGTCGACAAATACTTTGAGAAAAATGTATTTCTTATATAAATAGCTCTCAAAGTAATCAACAATAAGATTCAAATTAAACTTCACTGTGGTCACATCTTCAATGTCAAACTGAAACTTTTTTTTCCAAGAAGCACAATGGCCTAAGCTGAGAGAAGTGCAGACACAGAGCAGAAAAACACTGCCTGCTCAATACATCCCGCACTTCCTTCCCTAGTTTTCTCCCCTTTTCTTTCCTCCTTGAAAGTTGTAACTTATGCTAGGGTACAGTTCCATTGTTGCCAGCAGCCTTTTGGTACATCATCCAGGTGAGGTTTGACAATAAGTGCTGGCTGCTCAGCGGGAGATCGATTAAATCACACAGACTAAAGACTGAACTAAGGATCTCCCTGTATGATTTAGTACTACATAGAACAGTGCATTCATCCACTGAGTCAGTGGGGCAACCCCTCTCTAGGGTTGATAGGAACCAAAACATAATCGGGAAAACGAAACAGGACCTTGTCAATGAATGGCTCACTTCTTTACAAGTTTTGTCCATTTCAGTTTTTGTTGATCTTGCTTTCAGGACTCAAAGGAAAACTGCCATTCTTAAAAGCGGTACATTACGATTAGAAATCATTTCACGAGAGTGGAATCCCAATCATCGGCACACGCTCTATTATCTTGAAATCATAGGGGATATAAGAGGACATTCTGTAATTGAGTAAATAATGTAGATTGAGGATACCTCACATACCAAGGTGAATTACAACAGTCTTTTCACAAGTGTGAAAGACTCATAACTCACAGCACTGCAGAGATCAGCGAATTATGGCGTTCTCCCACATGAGTGAAAGAAATGTCTGGATTGCATTGTTACTGATGAGCCCACTCTGTTTCTTCCACAGGAACATGGCTCCCAGTCGAACCTTCAGTGGCCCTATCCATAAATTCTGGAAATTGTACTTGATACTGACCATTAAACATAATTTCAGGCGTGTAAATTGTAATTTTATTTCCACACATGTGAGATATCAAACCTGTGGACATTGAAATTACAAGTCACAGGCACAAAATAAGAGGAAGGTATTGAACCAGATCGAATGTCTTCAAACAGATTGAAGAAAACTGTATTTTTGAAATATGTGTTTACAGATGTACTAAAATGTTAATGCAGCCCTGCTATAGCAAAAATAAAGCGTTCTGCTGGTGTTCCTTGTATATATTTTACCGATCGCAAAATAATCTACAAAAATAATTTAAAACAAATTCATATTTCATTAATATACTCACTATAATTAATTTTAATATTGCTACGAGGGCAGAGTAAAAATTGCAGTTCCTTGGACACTTTGCAGGCTAAATCTGTTTACATACCTTACAATATAACCACGATCTCTGCATATTGTGAAATCCTCGCTCCAGAAGTGCCTATTAGACAAAGATGTCCAGAAAGACAAAACAAAATAAATAATTAAACATTATTTACCTAAAGATAGCAATTAATTGGATCCTACTTAATTATTTGAAGATACTTGGTTTTGTCATTGGGAAACCACAATCTGCGAGTCCCCAGTGAATTGGCTTGATGTTTGTTATCAGGAGTACCTGTTATCCAAAGAAACACATTGTCTGAGCTCATTAATTGTGGGACAGATATATGCAATAACAGATGGCTACAGGCAGTGACATAACTGAAAGCTCAGGGTGACGTCAAAGTACAAAAACTACAGCTCTCAACCATCTAGAATCTGACATTTGTGTAACTGCCTCAGATATAAAAATCATCTGTCGCTCACTTATTTCATGAACGCTTTTGTCGTCTGATTGCCACTCAGGTTTATGTACGAAATATTACCAGACAGAAACGTTTTCGAAAATTCTGTTTTAGAATTGTCCACCTTTTCTTCCCCTGCTTACACATATGGAACTTTTGTTGCAATATATTAATGTCTCATTTTTTAAATTGTTTGTAAAATGTTCTGATATAAACTGTTTACATAAAGGATGTGTATGTCAATGTGTAATACATACGTCAATGTGTAATACTTTGGTGTGCCGCTGATGGAGTAGGTGGAAGAATTTACCATTTCACATTGATAAAAGTGAAACCGCACACTCTTTAAGTGATTTCAATTTACATCACTGCGTACGGTCACCCAATATTTCTCTTCTGACAAATAATACATCAAAGTATAGCCAAAGATTTACCAGTACTATTCATTGATATTTAATGCATTTAAATATTGTGGGCCTGAAAATGATTGCCCTGGGAGGAGGCTACAGGGGAGTACGCTGAGCAGGGAGCTGGAATTTGGGATAGGATCCAGTTACACAGGTCTCCATTTGTTTTTTATTGTTGTCTGATGAGCAATTCCAATGGGATGGGGGTAACTGCTTCTTGTGTCCATCCTGTAGCCTCCGTCCACTCCCCGCTGACATTAGAAAAAGATGTGTCATCTGCTAGAAATCCCTTCCAGTTCTGCTTCCTTTGCCCTGAATGCAAAGTACTCCCATGTGCTGCAGGAATAATTGCGTCACTAGGATATCATTCTGGTGGAAGTGCTGCCCACAATGCTGGTTTCCTAATGGAAATACTGTTAAGAAAACAGCTACTGCAAAATGCATGACTTCGTTTTGAGAAAATCTCTGAGCTTCAGCTGGAGCAACCCTCACCCTGAGGGAGATTTCTGGTCTCCCACAGAACAGACTTCCAGGGAGCTTCGGAAATGGCCTGGGCGCCTGCCTCCTTTATGCAAATGATCGCTCTCTAAGATTTGGGATAGGGATTATGGCTTGGGCAGACTCGCGATCAGATGTCTGGCCTCATTGCATTTTTGGTGGCATTACAGCACCCTGGCAATTTCAGTGCCAATATCTTTAAATCACTTACTGTTCATTAGATTAAAAAGTTTACAGCTTTACCGATGTATAATGTTGTGATTTGATGATATTATAAAGTTTGTCTGTTATCAGTGAAATCCCATAATTGTAGAAAGTAATGTTTCCTTCCAGCCCAAGATCTCTTCTTGTTAAATATCAACTAAGAAAGAATTTGCATTTATATAGTGCCTTTCACGACTGAAGGACGTCCTAAAACACTTTACAGCCAATTAAGTACTTTTGAAGTGTAGTCCCTGTTGTAATGTAGGAAACGCGGCAGCCAATTTGCTCACAGCAACAAGATCGCGACCAGATAATATGCTTTAGTGATATTAGTTAAAGGATCAATATTGGCTAGGATACTGGGGAGAACTCTTCTGCACTTCTTCAAAATAGTGTCATGAGATCTTTTACGTCCACCTGAGAGGGCAGACAGGACCTCGGTTTAAAGTCTCATCTGAAAGACGGCACCTCTGACGGTGCAGCATTCACTCAGTACCGCACTGGAGTGTCAGCCTGGATTATGTGCTCAAGTCTCTGGAGTGGGACTTGAACCCATAACCTTCTGACTCAGAGGCGAGCGTGCTATCAGAGGTTGACACTTTAAGGGGTGGTCTAAATGAAGTAGTTTTACTCTGGTCACATTTATTCTGTGTTCTGTCCCAATATAAGATCTGTGTAGATTGCTGGTAGAGGCGGTGCTGATTCCAGTTTCAGTGATTGTAAGGCTTGGCCACATCAGTATGAAGGGAGTAGCCAATACCGACACCAATTAGGTGCTGGGGGAGGAAGAGGAGTTTTAGCCCAAAAATACAGAGGCACTCAGGGAAAGGCACACAGAACACATACTTCCATTGCTCTCGGGCGGATTGTTTAAAGAGTCAGCAATCTGGATCTCTCAGAGGAGCTGTGCATGAGAAGGCTCAGGCCAAGTAGGGGGGGGTCATTTGTGACTTCTCTGAGAACAGGAGCTGCAGACACACTCAACTATTAGGATTACTGTCCCCTTGACAGTTAAAAATAATGACAGTGCTGAACTGCTATCTGACAGAGTCTTTCCAGTTCCAGGGGATATCGATGGCTGGAGCAATCTGCAGGATGTGACAGAAGGTTTTTTTTCACATGCAAACACTTACACACAATTCCCTGTACAGAAGCAGCCAGGAAAGGCAATGGTGGGTTTTGTTTTTGTTCAATCACGGCTTTCCCAAGGTACAAGTGCAATTGACAGGTCCTGCGTTGTCTGTGCATCTGTGGACATGTTATGGAATACATGAATAAAAAGGGGCACTTTCTGTGAATGTTTAAATGGTGTGAATCATATGAAAATCATGCAGCTGAATGCTAAATATCCGCAAATCCACATAACTCACTCATCCTGAGATAATTATGTCTCCTAAGAATTTTTAAAGCAGAGTGAGGGTTGGCAGGATGGCTCTGGGGAGATATGTGCACCTGTTATAACACTGGCTATTCATAGTCATGCTCCACCAATCTCCAGAATCCAGTCTGAACCAGCTACAATGAGGCATATATGAGGAAATGTTTGGGGTGTCAGAAAGTATTTTTGATGCTCATATTGATCTGAGGAAGCCTTGCAGTACACTCTAAAAAGAGTTGGCAAATTAACCGTGGTCTGCTCATGAAATGCCCCTTGGTACAGGCATCACACTGGATTTTTTACGAGGAGCAGCACTACTAGACAGATGAAGTGCAGAATATGCATGATCAGTCAGTAAGTGAACAGCCACTGCTGCAGGGGAGCTAGTTTGTCAAGCCCTCATTGATGACTTTCTCAGTGCAGAGCAGCATGAAGCTCCTCCATCAGGCTATCATTACAATTATTGAAATTGGGCAATAAACTTGTCTTGACTGGCTGGGCATTTCCCAGTGTAGGTCAGTATTTTCCCGCATGGACGTTGAAACTGAACATATAATCCGGAAATAAAACAGATGCTGCAAGGATCCAATGAAGTAATTAGTGTCTGTTGCATGAATAGTGAGTGTCTCAAGTGTGTGTAATGTGTTGCACCTCTCTGATTTTAATTTTTGTGGCATGATGACATACCATATTTTCTATGCCAAGATTTACTTCTCAATGCACATCTAATAGAAGGGGCATGTGTGAGGTGTTCTGTGTATGATTTTGGGATTCTGCTGTGACCTGACCTCTACCTGCTTCTGGAGCTAAATGCCCAGCAAATGTGATGGAATGTTCTGTGCTGCTGGCCCAGGGACCACACTGCTTTCAGGAACCCCTTGTATCACCTGTGCAAAGCCAAAGGCTGGACTGGGCCTAGCATCAACCTGAGGCAGATGCCCACTCCTGTTCCGCTGCTAATGGCACTGATTGAGGCCACAACTCTGTGTTGACGGATATTCTGGGAAAGCATTAGCACATGGTCTCTGAATCCTTGGGTTGTCTGCAACCTGTCTCCCGAAGGACTGCTGCTGTGGTGTCCGAGATTTTGTCCCTCAGCACCTTGAAAGCAGCAAGTACAGCATCCATGAGAGATGCATTTCTGCTCTATTCATCTACATAAGGCGTCACCTGTGGGCAGTCAATGTGATAATGCGTAGCCACATCATGAAGGTTTGAAATGCATCATTTATGACAGCACAGATCTGAGCTGAGGAGGAAATAGAGGAGGCATTATATATAATTTTCCAAAACTCTTTGAAAATAGGGATTGTGCCGAAAGATCGGAGGGAAGCAAAGATTGCATCCCTGTTCAAGAAAGGAGAAAGATAAACCATGAAATCGAAGGCCAGTCAGTTTTACCTGGGCTGTGGGTCAACATCTATGGGCTGATTTTATGAATATGCACTACTGGTGGGGGCCTTGCTTTCCAGGAATGTGTATTGAGAAATCGCGGACATGCTACCAGTGTTGCTCCATTAATTTTAATGGATGGAAAATCATGGGGATGATTTCCTGGTATGCACTCCCAGCAGATGAGGTTCACTGCCTTGACCGCACATTCGTAAAATCATCCCTTCAGAGTCCATAACACAGGATGAAATTAGTAAACACTTAGAAAGGTATGGGCCAATCAGCACAGTCAGTGTTGATTTGTAAAGGGCAGGTCATTCTCAACTAATTTAATTTTCATTTACATAAATGACACTCCAAAGAAGAGAAGGTACCGGAGGAGTAGAGAGAGAGAGCAAGGTGTGAATTCATGATAAGGGTCACACCAACCACTGCCACCATTTGGGCAGGAGAAATGGTGGAAAGTATAGCCAGTTGGGGAGGAGTAAGGGACAAGGTGTCACCAACTGCGAGCCAAGTTTCAGTCAATGCCAGGGCGTTAATACAATCATCCACAATAAGGTCATGGATGGCAAGGCCTTATGCTCGAGGGAACGGACATTCTGGAGGGAAATGCGGAGCGGGGCTGTGATTGATTTAGGTTACCTATACCCAATACTTTGCTTGAATTTTATGCTTTTGTCAGTCTTGGACTGTTAATTCATAGTCACTCTGCTTCAAATCTGATGAAATAAGATGTTTCAATGAAAAGTTTTTCCTACCAATATTCTTTTTCTCACCAAGTACAGACTCTCGTTGGTCTCATGCCTTAGACCAAGACTCCTGGTCTTCTCCTGGCCTGGCCTCAATGTCCACTGGTCTCCTGACATGAACCTGACTTCCAATGTTTCATGGCCCAAGCTCCACTTCCATTAAATATTTTTTAAATAATCAAGAATATGGATAATTGGGGTTCCACTGTACGTATAAAAATTGAAACAATGAAGGTTTAACATATCAAACAATGAAAAGGTGCAATCATCATCGAATGCAGCTTGAAAACAAATTTATACTTCCTGCATGAAACTTAATTGAATAACTTTCCCAAAGTTAAGATTGGATCCAGTTTCAAGAGTTCCAAATGTCACTACTTCTCACAACTAATTATTAATACTATAACCCAAAGCTACCTTGACTAACTATATTCATCTCCTGTTTATTATTTTATCTCTTCATTAAATTGTAACAAATGCAAATAGTGTCTCGTTGTCAATCTCTGTCAGCTGAAAGACGTCTACGGGCAGTTTTTAAGGGGCCCCTTTGCTTAAGTGTTACCTGTGGCTACTACCAAAACAGTTCTGCAACCACAAGGCTGATTTTAATTCCCTCCACCCAGTGGAAACACGGCAGTCGAGGCCCGAAAATTATTTGGGTCACTATCGGCTCTTTTACACTCCCACTCTGGTCGCTGACATCTTGGGTAGGTTCCTGAGATGGACGGCCAGAGTGTCTACCTGTTTCAGGCAGGAGGCTATTTGTAATATGCATATTGGGATCCTATTACGTACATATGACCCCAATTGCAATTTTGAGGTGCAAATGGGTGGAGCGTGCACTGTGCTGGTTCTGCTTATTTCTAGCAAGCAGCGAGCAGCCTAAGCAGCGGTCCTTAAAGGGATCGTTGGAGGCTGCTCACGAAGCAGCTCAGGAAACCTTTCATTTTGTTGGTGAGGAAGTGCTCCTCCTGGACTCACAAAAAAAAACTCTAGGTCGCCACCATCAGCCCCCAGGATCGCCTCCGCCTCCTCCCAGGCTCTGGCTGTCGGCTGGCTCAGTCTCAGTGCCGGCCAATTATCTGTCCTCCTAGAACCAGTTAGTTTGGTGCCTGCAGCTTTCCAGCAGAATGCAATTGAGGCGCAGGCCACAATATGACTTAGGCCTCATTCCAGCAAGAACTGGCCTGCTGCCCACCCATTTTCTGCCTTTGTTTAAAATCGGCCCTCATGTTTCCCCTTTCCAGAAACACCAACTCAATCATGTACAGATGTTTGGCTCGCATTCACAATTACCAAATCTACCATTTTGGAAACATGCTGCAAGGCATTCTCCCACCTTGCCAGAAAAAGTCAGCACATTTAATATCTGTACTAACAATTTTTGAATTAACAAAGATCTGTTTGCCTTGCTACTGTTTTTATTTGCCACTTTGTATCTGCAATTGTGTACCTTTTCGATGCTGGTCTCCTGCTTCTTCTCGGTGCTTCCTCAATAGCATGAGGGTCTAAATTATTTGGCTTGTGCTTTCCTCCAGGTGCCTTTGGGGAATGAGGTGGCCCTTGTCTCAGTGAACCTGAGGCCTGAGAGGAGCCTACTATAGGCTGTGACTTGTATGTTGCAGCAAAGGCAGCCTGGCCCTGGTTACTTTTTGCCATACGTGCAGGCATCTGATAGGGCTTGTTGGAGAACACACAGCTGGTTTGATTGAGTGGTAGCATTATGATACAAGCACATACCTACCAGGCTACTAGTACTGGACCTTGGCTCCAGTTAACCACAGTAATGAGCAGCAGTAATGCAGCCCGATATTACCAACGAGTTTGTTGAAGTCCTGAGAGATACCTGTCTGTATTTCAGCGCTGCTCACTTGGAATCCAGAAGAGATAGTCCTCTCCATTCTATGGCCGCAGTCACAGCTTCTATTCTAGAAATATGATGGCTGTTAATTACTTTGTTGGGGGTTGGGACAGAGGAGCCTGTACTGCAGGTTATTCTGGATTTGCCCTGTGCTTCAGCGTTCATGGCATTGCTGATCACACATTGCAGATGTGGGCTCCTCCATCTATACCACCATCTGCAGCACATTCTGGGATATATATGTTTCATGCTCTACTGGCATTCTTCTTTTAAATGCAGACACCAGATCTGGATCACCTGACCCTCCAGTCAATGAGTACCTCCTGCTCTGTTCATCACCCTGTGTACTCCTCTCACACTCGGTAGTGACTCCATCACTGGTATCGGAAAGGCAGCCTTCAAACACTAGAGCCAGTTTTGTCTTGCTCTTCCTCTGCTTGTTGCTGTGGTACATGTAGAAGTGCTCAAAAAGGGAGGTAAACAGATAGACAAGCAACACAATGGCTGTAGTACTTTCAGTACAAGGCATAACCGTAAGCATTCACAGTGCATTGAGATGACAGATTGTGTGCGCGCTGCAGGGAACTGAAGAGATGATGAATGTTAGGACTAACCTGCAGTTGGCATCTCCCTTCTTACTTCCCTGTATCAACACTGCTTCTTCTATATGCCTGCCCATAAGTTCCAGGATTTTCACCCTTACATGGATTGAAAGGCTGGAGACTGGTGGTAGCACCACCTGTTCTGTTCTCTGACATGTGGGCCACTTTCTCCTTTTAGAAGAAACTGCATAGTATGAAGGCTCTCTACTTGGCACCATAAAGAATAAAATGCAGCTGTCAGTAAACGTTGCTTAATAGAATGTTACAGATGCAGGAAACAAGCAACCACACATGTAAAGCTTTCACTGCTTGCCTTCATGTTAAGTTGTAAATGAAGGAACACTTGTAGGGGATGGAAGGGGACTATGGTACCGTCTGCACATTGGTGTTAAGTTGTAGATGGCATTCAACACAATGAAGGGAAGGTGATGTGAAACATACTTACCACAGTGCATCATTACAAGATTTGACTGCCTTCTCTAACCTTGGCTGCCCTGGTGAGCTCACTGAACGTTTTCCAGTGCTGAGTTGCTATATGGCCATTGGTAGAAGTGCCACGGACCACCAAAGCCACCTCCTTCCATTGTGCTAGAACCATTCCTTTGTTTAGCCTCTTTCCCTGGGTCCCAAATAACTGTTCCTCTTTTCCCTTATTTGGTCCAGTAAAACTTCCATGGAAAAGTCTGAAATCATGGGGACTTCTTACAGGGAGTCTTTGAAGAACTTGATAGCCTACTCCTTAAACACTGCAGAATTGCCGGTCTCTCATCCCTTCAGAGGCGAGCTCCTCATCTCCTCATAGACAGTGTTAATTGTAGCCAACCCTTAAAATGAACCCAAGTAAGGAAAATAAGATTGGGGGGGGGGTGTCACAACAGCAGTACCCACATACTTCCAGCAGAACACCACCACTAGACCTACATGACAAACTCTGTAATCACAACAAATGATCTAGTACGAGGGGATGTGGCGTGGGATGAAAAAGTGGGTAGTTGCTTTTGTCTGAAGAAATTACAGGTCATTTCTGGGAGAATGGGGAAAGGGACTTTCATAGCCTGACACACTGATGAAAGTAGTTGAAAAGCAATGAAACTGTATCCTCTTTCAATCCATCACCTTTCAACAGTTTCTCAAGTACAGTAAATACTTTGGCAGAGATAGGGCCACTACAAAGCAGCCCACCAATGCCTGCTTCTGTCTGCAGTCTTTGATCTGGCATGCCTTCCATTCTTGGAAGTCTAAGACTTTAGGAAAATATATTTTCTCTTTTCATTTCTCTAAAAGATTTAACAAAACTTGTTATTTTATATCCTAATCTGATTACATTATTTAAAAGTATGAAAACACTTCATTTGTTTTTATACAAGTGATCCTTATTTAATGTTTTATATCTTAATTGGTCAAAAACACTGCCCCTAGTTGTATCTAACCTGAACTGAGCGTGGAAACACATCTCATCCTTTTCCAGGCCTGAATTCCTCTGTGATTAAATTAATCAATAACTACATGCACACTTAGCATAACAATTTTCTGACTACTGATTTAATCCTTTAACCCAGGGTTGTCCTAAATTGTTGTCATTGTGGGCCATATAGATACAATCCAGGGAACCTTGAAGGGTTACATGTAAAGTTTCAATCCATGTTCCTCAAGTTGCTGACCTTAATGTTCCAATTTAGCATTTATTCACTAGTTCAAAGAGGACAAACCAGTGACTAAGAAATATAAACACATGTAGGACTAAGATGCTTGATCTTTGATGGCCAGATTACAGGGGCTCAGGGGAGGGGTGACATGTCGCACAGGCCAAGTCTTGACACCCCGAGTCAATCCTTCACAACTGCATTTGCAAGATTTCTATAAGCCACCTGTCTCACTTTGTTTTACTTCCATTTATTCACCTTTCTTTTCATTCAATTGTAGTTGTTTCAAAACCTCATTTGTTTTTATACACTTAATACTGCTTTAAGAGGATACCAGAAAGGACACATGAATAACGAGTCAGTTGACCCTTCTCACCTCTTGTGCTTAATAACAAAGTTGGCCAGTACATTTTATATGGCAATAAAAAGGTCCTCCACAGCATTTCTCAAAAACACATTGATCAATCATGTGGAACTGAATGCAAAGTGTAGTTACAAGGAACCGGTTTTGAATAATGGTAAAGTTTGAAATATTGTTGGATATGGTGAGAAATTATACTTCAGGTGTCAGAGGGCACCATTTATTGAAGCTGGATGGTACCATAATATTTATCATCGCAACTGTTAGTAATTACCAAAGCTCATAATTGAGAAAAATTACAGTAAGAAAGTGGTCCAACTTACAATTTCTGAAGTCTGTCATTTTGTTGTGTTGATGCAGCATTACTTACTTCAGTAACTATTCCTGTTGGGCCCATGTTCCTAGGGAATGCGCTATGCTAGTGCAACCCATTATGACTGCCAATAGTCTCCCTGGATGTCAGATTCTGAAATGAATCTAGGAACTTTTAAAATAAAACAGTGAACCTCTAGTGGCAGATTGCTCCATAAATCTAAAATTCATTGTTTTTTTTTGTAAAAATGGTACAATATTTTGCTGCTATGTTTTGCTGCTATGGGGTTGGGGCTGTAATAATAATGCAACTCCAACAATCTTTGAACTGCAAGAAAGTGAGATTGCATTTTATTCACTGGACTTTAATAGTTGCCAATATGAAAGCACGCACAAAGCTATTATTTTAGCTAGAGTGTGTGTCACTTCAGCCCAGAATGAGTCAAAGTCACCTTCAGGACAACAGAAAATCGAAGCAAGAGAAATAATTAATACAGTAATGTTTTAGCAAGTTACCTTTATTTATATACAACAACAGTACAAAGTGATTCCGGCTTGCAAAATAGGAGTGATTCATATTTACAATAGGTACACAATATAACAAACAGGAACAATTTTTAAATAGTTTACTGTATTTTTCTCACATCTCTCACAATTTGTTTAAACTGACAGACCAGGAACTCTCTCCATTTTGTAATATGGAACTCCAGTGTTTCATTGTGAGATAGGCAGAGGGTCAGAAATGTAGGGGTCAGAGATTAAAAGTGAGGGATACACAGATGCTACAGAACACTGAAGGGATAAACTCTTGATGAAATCAGTGATTCAAGCTATATACAGCACTGTGTTGGTCTTTTGTCTCTGTATTGGGGTAATTAAGCTTGTCTGAAAGAATACTGCCTTTGCTTTCATTGTCCTAATATAGAGACAAAGGGGTAGAAATTGGTATGTCTCGTACCCATTTTTCGTGCATAACTATGGCACAAACCTGCATTTCACCACTTCATGGTGACATCACTATACTATCTTTTTACCTGGTCAATCTCATGCAAAATGCTAAGTAAAAATATTTCCAAATTTAGCATCTTATTGTATCTTTATTGTCCTGCAAGAATTTTTTTTAGGTTCTGTTTATATTATCTTTTAGAAACTCTGGACTGTTCAATATTTTCTTTATTTTGGTTATTCAATCATTTATGAATATCTGTAAGATAGTCTACATATTCCATATTTACTTGCATTCTATTTACGTCAACATTGCTGTATCCCTTTTCCAATTATCTAAATGTCAATTTCTTACACTCCAAATCAACAAACCAGTAATCTCTGTGTACTTGGGCAAATTTTCATCACTAACATCCAAAAGAATTTCAAATATTGTCTTAGAAATCCTACTAGATATTTAAAGAAATGGAAATAACCAAATTGTGATGAAGGATTCGAGAATAAATGTGGTAAGGGTGTGAGTGAATGGTAATAATGGATGTATGGTGGCTCAATAGGTAGTAACTGAGAAGCAGCTTGACTGATTGTCCTTAATTGCAACCTACTGTATTCCTGCTTCTCCATTATTGCTTAAATGAGGGCTGTGATTAAACATTTCAGAATTTAACCAGAAACCAATGTACAGTTGAATGCACAGTCTGAACATGCTAATGTGATGCCGTCCAATTTGTGACAAGGTCTTGACATTCACAGATTGTTATCAAGCACCAAATTTCTAACGAAGCAATGATATAGCTGTCATGTTATATGCAAGTCTGGTTCTATGCACCTCTTTAATCCAACCAACCTACTGCATGTTATCAGATTCCATTGTAAGTTTTATTTTGTTACGGATTTCAAGAGGTTTCATCAATGTTTTATTTGATAAATGCACTGCCTGGTGCACTATTGAACCATACAGACCAGGAAGGTCTAAGGTTCGGTCTCTGGTCTGTGCTGAATTAGTTAATCTCTGCTAGGGCGATAGTGGGTTAATATAACTGGCCTCAATTTCCATGGATTAGGGCTCCCACTCTTGGTCGTCATTTAGTGATCATTGTTGGAAAGTTCTTTGGACGTTGGTTAAGAGTAGGACTGGGCTTGGGTGTGATGGCTTCAGAGTCAACAGACTATCCAAAATCACTCTCTACCATTCCGCATGAAGAATGGCCATTTTAGTGAGAAATCAGAGGACTACCAGCACCCAAGGATCTGCATTCCAGCATTAGGCAGCACCTTAAGCACAGAAGAGGTGAAGGAAAAATATTTTTTGAAAATAAGGAAAAGAGACAATATAGTGTGAACAGTCACCAGTTCTGCAGCTATGGGATGATTATTATGCTACTGTATTCAACTAGAAACATTTTCATAACCTATAACAGAAAAGGAAAAGGATTTCCTATTTATACTTACAGGAAAGGCATGTTGGTTTCTTACTCGTTTCCTTATTAACATTTTTTAAAAATAGTTTCTAACCAGTATTCCCCTCCTCTAGGTAGGTAGTATCTGGCATCTGGTACATCATGATTTATTCTGCTTGCCAACAAGAGCTGTGCTGTTCAGTTGAAACTCCATCAGCATATTTCTTTCTAACTTTTGTTTTTTCATGTTACACAATAAAAGACAGCAGGAGCGGAGCTAAGATCGAAGGATTGGAGGGGTTTCAAAGTCCAGATTTAACCAACTTGGCACAGCACGGCCACGACGACATCCTCCAATGCCGCGTTGCCATTCATGTCACACTCAAAATGGCAATGAGATCGCCGTCGGGAATTTAAACACTAAGTGAACAAATTATTTGCAGTCAGTTTTGGCTGAGTTCCGATATACAAAATTGGGATGGGGGGGGCGGTCATGACCCCTTCTCCCCCAGGTTCCGCTGCTGAAAGATAGACTATTCAGCGAAGGTGTAGTAGCCTTTATTCTTTGAATGAAGATCTCCATATCATGAACCACAGCCTGCAGTGTTGAATGACACAGAGGAGTAACATCTGCATGTCCTTTTAATTTTGCTCCCTTAACCTCCGAACATTTGACATCTCCTCCCCCAAAGTGCTGCATTATGCGGGGTTATGACTAACGGCATGCAGAGGAACAAATGAAGAGTACAACTTTCCAAATTGAATTGTTCCACGTTATGTGGTACCAGTGCCATCTGTCCTCTTCTCCGCTTCTCGAGATATTGACACTCAATTTTTTTTGTTTTTGTTACTGTTTTGTGACAATTCTTAGTCACTGATCGACACTTTAGAAACATCAGAATGAACAGTGTCAAAACACTATAGACATCTTCTCACAAATGTGCAAATAACACTATCCACTTCTTTGTATAAGAACTGAATTACTAGAGAACCAAGCACAACAGCAATAAAAAGCAGTTCTGGGCTTTTCATCCCACAGAGAGGTATGATAAATATTTACAACATTTATACACTTTGTGGCACTAGGACATGCACTTTTAAAACCTTTGGTTTTTCAATGCAAAATGAAAAAAAAACTGGTTTGGAAGGATTTTTTTTTAAACAGAAGCTGCTGTAGATATTTGATGCCAAGAGACAGTATCCATTTTGCAGATTCATATTTAAAAGTATTTAAAATAAAATCTTTGGTAGCAAAGCACTCATGATGCTTGCTTCACACCGTGTGTTCAAAGTCTAATCCTTCCCTTTGAATACATGTGCCAGAACATTTGGCTGGTAAGTTTCCACTTTTGTCATCCACACTCAAGTGGGAAGCAAAACATCGCACATCTGAGCAACAAGCCAGTACTTCCCCCTATTTTGCTTCCTAACTAGCATCTCCCGTTAGGCTGACCAATAGGTGGTACTGACGTTGAACGTAATGGAGAAGCCCAAGACATGGCTGTCTATGTTTCCAAAGAAATAGTGAGATGTAAGCAGTAAGTGATCAAGATGGGGGGAAGTGAGACACCAGAAAAATTAAAACTAAAAAGCTCATTGTATTTCCTTTGAAAGCCTGAATTGTCCCGCCAGTCATTTGAGGGTCAACGCCTCAATAGTCCAGAACCATAATTATTTCCAGTAGCGACAGCTTCCAAATGTCATCACTAGTGCCACAAATCCACCAGCGTGCATACATGGAAGCTAACACAACAACACTGATACCCAGCAATAGTATCATTATAACTTTCAAACAGGCTTGAAATGAGCAAGCTGTAGCTAGGACTCGGCAAACCCTAGCATTGTGATGCTCCAACCCAATGCTACCAGGTTGCTCACTTGAATTGTTAGCTGTTTCATTTTCAATTCTTTATTCAGTAGCGTCACCTGATTTCAAATTTTACCGACAGATTTCTATAACTGACTAAATGGGGATATAGTCTCTTGAGCTGGAGTCTGATCAATGACTTTGCTCTGTTAACTCCTTTCCTGTGATTTGTATTTGATGAAAAGAAAAAAAAGTGAATCTCCAGCTAAGGTGGGAAATGTCTTCAATTTCCTTTCCTTTATTTTACACCACAGTTTGATAGAAAACTCATTAAACATGTAATACCGTGTAAAGGTGAAATTACGCACTGCGATAGGGACCACTAAATGACATGATTGTGATTTACAGGATTATTGGACAACGTGCGATGATGGCAGAATTTCCAGTACATTTTCTTCTGAGTTTCCGACTGAGCCACAGTATTACATTCAGGATGTTAGAATAGAGGAGAAAGTCCTGTACGAACCTCACATTGCTCTTACTGACTGTTACAATAAGGAATAGTTTGGCTAAATAGCAGCACTGATGAAACTTTGATTTTTAAAACAAATGCAGAAGAATTTGTTTAAAAAACAACCTGACAAACCCAATGCAGTCATTGTTTTTTCCCCATATGTGCATTTATGGTTTGTGTCAGTACTGTAAAGTTCAATAAAGTCCATAATACATTATGACAGAGGGATGGCACTGACTTAAGAAAGGCAAGATTCTGGAGCCAAAAGTGCCCAAAGAGTACTTCTATTTGTGAAGTCTGCTGCTCTTCACTTCTACGTTGCACTGGAAACAACTGCTGCCTCAACCCAGTCCCATTATAATGGAAAAGGCTTTGGTCATCCTAATGTGCATGATGCTGCTGCAGTTGAAAGTTATTCCTAACAGTGGGTAGGATAGAATTCTATAGCATTGTGCTGATTTTATGTGTCCTTTCTTGCTCATGGCCACATAAACTGCCTGTATGGTTCGTTAGCAGCAAGTCCTGGTCAAATGATCAGCAAACTCACCACAAATAGCTGTAGCTCCCAAAGGTTGTCCTTTGTAAACAATAAACCATTGTACTCAAGGTTATCACAGCCCTAGTTGCATGTCAACTAAAGGTAGTATTCTGAACACAGCTGTACTCCGAGAAAAACAAAATGAAGAGGTATCCAACCCCTTTCGAACATAAACGGCCTTGCCAGCCACTTGCTATTGTGCAACTCTGGCCGTGGCATTTAACCACATGATCCATGCTTTGCTCTCCCCATCTTATGGCTGCTCTTTCTCCATTGAGTTCATTGTTGAGCCACTAGTTCCTGAAAACATAGCTCTCAACTCTCTAGCGACATGGCGACAATCAGCTGCTCTACTTTATATGCCAGGCGTTGCCTCCGTGCTTGCTCATCTTGCTCCAAGGCAGTGGTTATCTAATAAAAGGAACAGAAAAGTGAGATTGCAATATAATCAAAACAGCATCAATACAAAGATACTTCCTCAGCAAAATGCTTAAAATTGACAGCTCAGCTCAAATTAGCATTGCAGGGACTGCTAACACGATGCCTGGGTATGAGTGCATTTTGCTTCTAGCATTTCTTTCATTGATGGGTGACGATGGTTGAACCCAAGGACAATATTGGGACGGTTCTCTTGGATCTGTAGTGGCTTCATTATGGACAGGTGCATGAGGAGAACCGTGACTTAGGTTCGCTGATGGACCAACCATGCAGTCTTGTGTTGCTCGAGGCAAATGCTTCTGGAAAGATGAGCCAGGTGAGTGGGGAGAAGCGAAGCAATGAAAGTTTAGAGCAAACTTGGGAACTCAATTATTTTCCATTATCCTTCAAGAGGAGGGGGCATTCCTCCAGTATGGCAGATAGTCAAAATTCTGTTACTCAATATTTCTTGATTCATAGCAATGTTTTTCAAATTTATAGAAACACACAGAAGTTACAAGATGGAAACAGGCCATTTGACCCAACCAGTCCATGTTGGCATTTACCCTCAATGTAAGCAAATACACCTTATCACATTTACACAACCTGTTCCATAATCCCTTCATCCCTTATTCCCCATTTAAAAAAAGGCAAATGCTGGAAATCCGAAATTAAAAACAGAGTACTGGAAATACACATTATCTGAAATGAGAGAAAAAAAACAGGATAATGTCCCAGGTGCAGTCCCTTTGCCAGAACTGTGTTCCGACAAAGAGTCCACATCCAAAATGATAGGATTTTAAAGCACAGGAGACAATTAAGCCCATCGGACCTGTGCCGGTGCTCTGAAATGAGCTATTCACATAGTGCTTATCCCCATAGTATTTGATGTATTTCAAATGCTTATCCATTTCCCTTTTTAAAACTATTATGCATTTTGCTTCCACCTCTGTTTCTGGTAGGACGTTTCGGGCGCTAAATTGGGTCATGTAGCGCCCATTGTTTCGGCGCAATGTGGCCTCCTGAACATCTAAGATGGCGTCTTGGCTGCGCACGCACGTTTCCAGCGTGATGTGCATAGCACGCCATCTTGGTATAGGTATTGGCGCATGCACAAACACCAAAAGCATGTAAAATAAGGAGAAAATGGATACAATCAGTGTGCAACGCTGATTTAAAGTGATAGACACCACTTTGGCACTCAACACTCAACTCAACGCACAGTCTTAACCAAGACCATCTGAAGGTGTTTTAGAGCGCCTGGAGGACCCCCACCAGCGCTATTTAAAGGGACCATGCAGATTTTACAAGTTAGTGGCTCGATTATTGCTTCTGGCTGTCAAGACATTTGTAACTGTTCTTGGCGGTCTCCTATACTTGAATACTAGGTCTCGGAGACATAGCCTAACATTTAGAGCCAGGAAGAGCAGGAGTGAAGTTAGGAAATGCTTCTACACGCAAAGGGTGGGAGAAGTTTGGAACGCTCTTCTGTAAACAGCAGTTGATGCTCGCTCAATAATGAATTCTAAATCTGGGATTAATAGATTTCTGTGAACCAAGGGTATTAAGGGATATGGGGCTAAGGAGGGTATATGGAGTTAGGTCACAGGTCAACCATGATCTCATTGAATGGCGGAACAGGCTTGAGGGGCTAAATGCCACTGTCACTTGCTGCCTTCTGTTATGCGCCACCTTGTCCTGCAAGAAAGCAGGACATGTGACTGGGTGATGTGCCTGCCATGGTTGAACAGCTGCCAGTGTGTGTGGCCTGAGAGTCGTGCGTGGGCAGCTTGCAACAGTGGTAATGTATAAGGGTGAGAGGAAGCATCTGATTTGAAGAATTGAGTACTGATGGAAAGAGTTTGTGGCAACGTGGGTGATGGTGGTGTAGTGCGTGGAGCAGTGGATGCGGCTAGTGGTGTAGTTGGTAGGAGACGCCACTTGACAGTTGACCTCACTCACCTTGACCACTTACGTCAAATCATTGAACTTCTTCCTGCACTGCATCCATGTTTGTGGTGCTGTGCACCTGACATTGACTTCGTCCCCCGCTGCCTTTTGAGCATATGTCTGGAGTGCCTCTTGCCCCGACCCCGCACCCCCACCCCCCCACCGCGGATATAGGATGTCCCTCTGTCTGTCCACCTCTTGCATCAAGGCCGCGAGTGCATCATCTGAGAACCTTGGTGCACACACTCTCGCAGGCCTGGTACCAACTCAGATCAGCAGGCTGGTGAGTCTGGCATGCAGATTGGAGGATGTGGGATTTAGTAGCGTGCAACCTTTATTCAATGTTTCAACATAGCTCATAAAACTTTAGCAAATAACAGGTACTGGCTACCTTCAAGAGATTTTAAGACACAGCCTTCTTTTAAGAGATTGGGGCTCCACCGCTGGTGGAAAGTGCAAATTGCATTGAATCCTTGTGTCAATGCTGATTTCCAATGCAGCTTGACGGTAAGTCCTCAGGTCTCATGAAAGTCTCGTCCTGCCTGCGCAGGAGCAATTGGGCGTGGGTTAATAGCGGATCACGCTACCCG
The DNA here is from genome assembly GCF_035084215.1 of Heptranchias perlo. Classification (NCBI taxonomy): domain Eukaryota; kingdom Metazoa; phylum Chordata; class Chondrichthyes; order Hexanchiformes; family Hexanchidae; genus Heptranchias; species Heptranchias perlo. The sequence goes on along the minus strand of NC_090351.1, from coordinate 27,194,335 downwards.
GGACCAATAACAAGCCTTATCGAATTTTTCCCCCTTCATGTGGCCTCCGGGGCTGCGGGCTGGGTGCTGGAGGATGGGGTTGGGCTGGGTGGCTCGTTTTTGGCCGGCGCAGGTGCGGTGGGCCGGGTGGCTTCCTTCTGTTCCGGGACCTTCTATGATGGTGTTGAGAGGAGATTTGATAGAGGTATCCAAAATCATGAAGGGTCTAAACAGAGTAGATGGAGAAAAACTGTTCCCATTGGCAGGGGGGGGGCGGTCAAGTACCAGGGGACGTAGATTTTAGGAGATTGGCAAAAGAACCAAGGGTGACATGAGGAAAACCTTTTTTACGCAGCGAGTGGTTATGATCTGGAATGCGCTGCCTGAGGGAATGGTGGGGGCAGATTCGATCATGGCCTTCAAGGAGGAACTGAATAAATTTGCAGAGCTACAGGGAAAAGGTGGGGGAGTGGGACTAGCTGGATTGCTCTTGCAGAGAGCCGGCACAGGCTCGACGGGCCAAATGGCCTCCTTCTATGCTGTAACCATTCTATGATTCTATGTCTTAACAGCCTCTGGGTGAAAAAAAGTGCTTCTCTTTGTTTTTTTGGCGATAAGTTTAAGCCTTCTAGTTACCGATTTATTTACCTTGGAAAAAGGCTTGCCCGATTTACTTCATCAACCCCCCTCTCATAATTCTGAATACCTCGATCAAATCCCCTCTTAACTCCCTCTGCTCTAGTGAAAAGAGCCCCAGTTTCTCTTGTCTCTCCTCAAAACTAAAAGTCCCGCATCCCTGGTTTCATCTTAGGGAATTTCTTCTGTATCCTCTCCGTGGCCTTCAGTCTTCCTGAAGTTAGGTACCCAAATTGATATCTCACGTGAAAGGTGCTGGACAATGACGTAGAAAGAGGTGGATGAACAGGTGTTGCATCTCTATGGCAGCATGGAAAGCATCAGGCGAAGGAAAGATAGAATCATAGAATGGTTACAGCACAGAAGGAGGCCATTCGGCCAGTCGAGTCCGTGCCGGCTCTCTGAACGAGTAATGCATATAGTCCCACTTCTCCACCTTATTCCTGTAGCCTTGCAAATTTTTCCCTTCAAGTATTTATCCAATTTCCTTTTGAAAGCCATGATTGAATCTGCCTCCACCACCCCCTCAGGCAGTGCATTCCAGATCACAACCACTCACTGTGTAAAAAAGTTTTTTCTCATGTCACCTTTGGTTCTTTTGCCAATCACCTTAAATCTATGTTCTCTGGTTCTTGACCCCTCCGCCAATGGGAACAGTTTCTTTCTATCTACTCTGTCCAGACCCTTCATGACTTTGAATACCTCTATCAAATCTCCTCTCAAACTTCTCTGCTCTAAGGAGAACAACCCCAGCTTCTCCAGTCTATCCACATAACTAAATTCCCTCATCTCTGGAATCATTCTAGTAAATCTCTTCTGCACCCTCTCTAAGGCCTTCACATCCTTCCTAAAGTGCGGTGCCCAGAACTGGATACAAAACTCCAGTTGTGGCCGAACCAGTGTTTTATAAAGGTTCATCATAACCTCTTTGCTTTTGTACTCTATGCCTCTATTTATAAAGCCCAGGATCCCGTATGCTTTCTTAACCGCTTTTTCAACCTGCCCTGCCACCTTCAACGATTTGTGCACATATACCCCCAGATCTCTCTGTTCTGAACCCCTTTTACAATTGTACCCTTTAGTTTATATTGCCTCTCCTCGTTCTTCCAACAGAAATGTATCACCTCGCATTTTTCTGCGTTAAATTTCATCTGCCATGTATCCGCCCATGACACCAGCCTGTCTATGTCCTCTTGAAGTCTATCACTATCTTCCTCATTGTTCACTACACTTCCAAGTTTTGTGTCATCTGCAAATTTTGAAATTGTGCCCTGTACACCCAAGTCCTGAGGAACACCACTGTATACCTTCCAACAGTCCGAAAAACAACCGTTCACCAGGATGTGCTTGGGATCACATTGTACGTGGCAAAAATAGTAGAATTTGATCGAAGTGAACACAGAAGCTAAAAGTGAGACGACAAGAGGAATCCTGTCATTATAAGAGAAGGGCGAGGGCTGAGAACGGAAGCATGAGAAATGGGTCAAACATACATCTGAAAAACCTCAACTAAGGAAAGAGGAGGACATTTCACACGTTCTCATGTGGAAAGTGATTATCAGAGCAGAAAAAACAACAGTTTCTTCGGACTAGGAGGTGCTGGTAATGGTTGCGCTGTTGCCATTTACAGCTCCTCGAGGCCCATCTTTTGTTTCTTTACTTGGCCCATTACCACCGTCTTTGCCTTGCACCATCATCCTTTTAGTCATTTAATCACTTCTGCCCTCCACCCTATCACAGGCCTTCCCTTTTGTTCTTTCCTCCCCTCCCACTTTCCCTGGCTCTGTACTTACTTAAAAACTGTTACATCTCTAACTTTTTCCAGTTCTGGCAAAGGGTCATCGACCTGAAACGTTAACTCTGTTTCTTTCTTCACAGATGCTGCCTGATCTGTTGAGTATTTCCAGCATTTTCAGTTCTTATTTCAGAAGGTGTGGAGGCAAAAACCTTGGACTCATTCAAAAGTTAGCTAGGAAATGTGATGGGAATTATTAGGTTTTTTTTCTGGTGGATGAGTTAAGATGATCTGAATGGCCTCTCCCGCCCATATCTATCATGTGGCACTGTTGGGCTTGAAACTAAACTATTTTAAAGAGAAAAAGACAACTCCCTAAGCTCAGATAAATTATTTCCAGGCAGTTGGTTTGAACTTCTAAAAAAGTCCCTAATTTTGGTTCAGTTGTGACTTTAAGCTGGCTACAATTTCAATTTTAGAGTATGATCAGTAGTGCACTCACATTTTGCCTCCATACAGTGAACATTGCAAATTATACGCTACATGTGTCTAGGATAGAAATTCCTTGCCCATTGACTTTCTGTAAATGGAGGTTCAGAGGCACTTGGAGCAGGGGTAGATAAGGGAGAAATGGATCCAGAGCTTTAATTGAAGCATCACTTTCATATGCAAGTCATAAAATTTGCTCAGAGTTTCTATCATACATTGCAGCATTCACTGAAACAATGATGTTCTGAATATTCCTAATGAATATTATCCATCAGATTACAAAGCATGTATTGCTAGTCTTTATGTGCAGCAGTCTCTAGATAAAGTAAAATATAATTTTGCTTTACTCTGGTGCAAATGATACCCAAAGCGCTTAATGTGCTACTAAAGAATAGCTAATGTAAAGCTAACATTCCAGATAACGAGCAAAAATGGTGAGATCTGTGGTAATTTGTAATAATGAGATTTTTTTATATTACTACCTGTTTATGTGGTGAAATTACTGTTTCAGCCAGTGGATAGCATATTAAATGAAGTTCATTAAAACTGCTAATGAAGTACCACCAGGATCCTCATTTACTTGTGCAGAGAAATAATGATTTTATCTTTTTGTTGGTTCTTCACCAGTGCAAATTTAAGGGCCCAATGAACATGCTGTTTCTGTTAGCTAACTGTGATAAGCTAGAAGAAATGATTCAGTGGTCAGACACTAATTCCTCCTCCAGTTGAAAAGATTGCTGTATTTAAATTACTTGCAGCAGAACAGAACACTAGATCCATAACAAGAATTATCCCTGTGTTATCAAATATATTTTATATCGTTTTCTCTAATCACGAAGAGTCAGGTAAATACAGACTCCCAAAGTTCAATTTAGCTCTTATAGTAAGCTCTTATAGTACAACACTCATGGTGGCAATCAGACAGTTCAACCAGATACTAGAGGTGTTGTATGACTAAGAGTAAGGATGTCATGATGTGATAATTTCAGCAACTGAAAAAATGAATAGAAAATTAGCTGAAATATTATAATGCAGCCTTTTACATGTGAGAAAAGACCGACCACAGTAACATTTCTATAAAGTGGAAGAGCGGCATCAGATTTGCAATTGTTAATCAGGAACTACTATGAACTGAAGAATCTGGTTTCACACACTTAAAAAATTCACTTAAAATGTATTTTAAAAATTTAAGAGGTTTATGTGACAAAGTGTGCAAAAACATTCAAAACTTGATGGATTAATATTGCAGGTGGAAAAAAATTGCAGGATCAATGATACAATTACAGTTATTTGCATCAATGTATATTGACAATTGGTGCTTCATTAAAACTTACGCACAGACACACTTTATCAAGCCAGAGCCTTCCAGTACTCTGGCCAGAGCATTCTAATTTATTTTGTGTACTAACCTCTTCACTGTATTTGGTAACGTAAGAGTAGATTTCGTTCAATGCACTCAGCACGTTGAACTCATTCACGTGCAAACGGGACTGCTCCGCAAGGTAAGCGTTCATATCTTGGTCACTAATTGCAGACATTTTGGCAATATCAGCGTAATACCTTAGAAACAAAATATTTGTTTGTGACATTTCATCAAGCAGTTTGTTTACAATATAAGCAATAACACCCAGCGTTAATTATTTGCCTCCCAATGGAAGTGCATCAGGATAAATGAGCCAAATTGTTTTTTTGTGTGTGTGTAAATTCAACTTCATGTTGATGCTGGGACAGGTTAGTCAATATCTACTGGCCACATGACGATGATGGAGTTTGCAGCCAAATTCAGCCATGTGAATGGAAGCTTAAAGCTCTTCCCACTTGTCGGAAGCACTTTTTGAAAAAATGTTGGAAGCACAGACTATGTTGGGCTCCTGCTCAAAGTCAATAGAGATCTATTGCTGCACTGCAGAAGTCTTAGTACATACAAATGTCATTACACACAAATATTACCAAGGTCTGTCGACAGTTCAGGATGAAAAATCAACTGTGGGCAAACAGACCACTGCCATAAACCCCGTTAGAATTATATTTTATGGCATGTGCACAGACGAATAATGAAAGAAAAGTCAGGCAGACACTGCCTATGGGCACATTAGCATGCAAATGGGGCAAAAATAGTATTGTGCAGCCACAGAATACAACTGTGATTAATCAGACTGATGAAAATTGCCCCCAGACATCTGGAATGCCCTGCACTGTAATGGTGAAATCACACCGTCAGCAGCTTTCAGAGCCCTGCCTCTCAGTTAATTGAATGGTGAATACTGGGCTATTTTCATTCATTAATTAATAGCCATTTTTGAATCTTTCCCGTCCTTATTCTTTTTAAAACATAGATTAATTGATCACAGACGATCCTCAGCTCTCGGAGCTAATGTTAATGCGCGAGATGAACAGGTGGGACGCATTTGTGAAAAACCAAGATGAATGAAGAAGCCATTCTTTCCCAAAGCAGAAAGCTCACTTACGTGAGGTATCCCACGGAGTCGGGAAGTGGCTTGCAGCATTTCCATGTATATCATCTCCATTCAAGAACAATAAAATGTGATTTACATTGTTGGAAACAACTGAAATGGAATCCTGATTTTAAAAAAAATCAAATACCAGCCCAAGAAATGTTGGGCTTCTGCAGAAATGACGATTCTGTTGTATTTCTACCTCAGTCTGCTTATTCATTCATTTTTTTAAAAATTCGTTCATGGGATGTGGGCATCGCTGGCAAGGCCAGCATTTATTGCCCATCCCTAATTGCCCTCGAGAAGGTGGTGGTGAGCCGCCTTCTTGAACCGCTGCAGTCAGTGTGGTGAAGGTTCTCCCAGTGTTGTTAGGTAGGGAGTTCCAGGATTTTGACCCAGCGACGATGAAGGAATGGCGATATATTTCCAAGTCGGGATGGTGTGTAACTTGGAAGGGAACGTGCAGGCAGTGTTGTTCCAATGTGCCTGTTGCCTTTGTCCTTGTCCTTCTAGGTGGGACCGGTCGCGGGTTTGGGAGTTGCTGCAGTGCATCCTGTGGATGGTACACACTGCAGCCACTGTGCGCCGGTGGTGGAGGGAGTGAATGTTTAGGGTGGTGGATGAGGTGCCAATCAAGCAGGCTGCTTGATCCTGGATGGTGTTGAGCTTCTTGAGTGTTGTTGGAGCTGCACTCATCCAGGCAAGTGGAGAGTATTCCATCACACTCCTGAGTTGTGCCTTGTAGATGTAGATGGTGGAAAGGCTTTGGGGAGTCAGGAGGTGAGTCACTTGCCGCAGAATACCCAGCCTCTGACCTGCTCTTCTAGCCACAGTATTTATGTGGCTGGTCCAGTTAAGCTTCTGGTCAATGGTGACCTCCAGGATGTTGATGGTGGGGGATTCGGTGATGGTAATGCCGTTGAATATCAAGGGGAGGTGGTTAGATTCTCTCTTGTTGGAGATGGTTATTGCCTGGTATTTGTCTGGCGTGAATGTTACTTGCCACTTATCAGCCCAAGCCTGGATGTTGTCCAGGTCTAGCTGCATGCGGGCACGGACTGCTTCACTATCTGAGGGGTTGCGAATGGAACTGAACACTGAACTGCAGTGATATAAAAATAAACATTTGCCAAATATGATCTTTTCTAGAAAGTTATTAGTACTCCAGAGCTGAATAACTGACAATATCCAGCATGTTGAGCAATGAAAACACAAATAAGCAGAACCCATTTTATGGTTGGATCAGTAAATATTTAAGTGCTGTTGCCCACAACTTAAATTATATAAAGTGAGACTGAATGAGAACTGATTCAGGATATAATGAAACACTGCTGTGAATCAAGTAAAATAGAAGTTGGGATATTCACAGTGAACATTTTACAATTCCCAATACATTAAATGTTTGCACATTGGCATGTAAAAGCACTTTGTGAAAAAGCTTCAGGATGCTATTCTACAATGCAATGTGAACATATATAGTTTTACAGTACATATTGACTTGGAGTCAACTTAATTTAAACTGTTAAATCTGGTTACTACCAAACTCCCAGGGAATGTCAAAGTATTACTTTGTTTAAACCAAACTGAATTAGTGGTTCTGAAGTGAGTTCTGAAGCTGCTCTAATGAATGTAATGGAACTTCAGTAGGGATCAGTCAAAACCATTTTGCCCTAGTGAAAAGCTTGCAACAACAGGGTTTAATGGTAGATCTCCATTTCCTGCTGCAGTGCATGAAAATGTCAGTTTCAATCTTTAAATGGCACCAGCTAACTAATATTTTCTATTAAGCAGCACTCAATCCTGCAATCAGATATTTCTCAAGTCATGTTCTCTAGTCATGAATGAAGTTTGATAAATACTGACCCAGGGTTGATGCCAGTATATACTAACCTCTCAACCCAGCTCTTATAGTTGGGGATATCCTTGGCATATAACAATTTATTAGATGGTGAGTCCTTGCCGAGTCGATGCTCAGATGTTGAACAAGAGTCCATGAATGTCTGTGCCACCACAGATAGGCACGCGTCTGTAATACTGCTCTTGTGAATGTCAAACACAAACTGCGGGTTCTTAATCACGTTGACCCAAAATCGTAATGGTAAACTGCAAAAAAAATAAAAACTTGGATTTGAATGTAATCACAGGAAATTCCTGACACAGAAACTGGGTCATGTGACCATGTTATTTTGCAATGTATTATTTGACAACATCCAAACAGACTATCTGAACTCTTATCATATGAGCACAAAGCATTACTTTACAATGCTCGTTGATCTCCCGTAACGTTGCATATGGGGAGTTAAAGCCAAATACAGTACTTAGGTCAGGCTAAGTGTATAATTGGACTCAGGCTGGGGAATAAGGTACGGGGAAGGGGAGGTGGGAGAGGGATAGAGGCAAGGTGGGTAGGGGAGATGGGGGGAGCAGAGAAGGAACAGGGAGCAAAGTATCTGATTGGGGTGGGGGGGCGGGGTAAAGAGGCAGCTAGGGTTCTTGGAAGACAACCTCCCTTTGTTGGGGCCAGAATATGAATTCAGTGAGGGTGGGCTCCAGTTCTCTCCGTTAGCCTTTCACTCTACCAGCATATGATCTACAGGGGTGGGGGGGGTGGGGGGGGGAGGTAATTGCCAACTAGAGACTTCAATTTTAAACTAGCTCAATCATTTGATCATTAAATTAGACGTTTAGTTTCTACTACAAAATATCACCACCCTCCTTTATGTCAGGAATGCCTTCGGCAGAAAAAGGATCCACACAGAAACAACTTGCATTTATGTAGTGATCCTAACATTAGAAAAATTGGTGAATCAAACTGACACCAAACAGGGGGAGGGGGGTGTGGGAAGAGAATAATTAGAATGGAATGATGGAGGGATTTTGGTAGAGAACAGGGACATGGTGTCTAGAAGAGCAGCTGCAAATGGGGGAATGAAAAAGGCAAGGAACGCAGAGTAGACAAATGTTAGAGGAATGACGGCTTAGAGGGCTGAGGCGTTTGAAGGCAAACACAAGGATCACAAAATTGATTCACAAGATTGTGGGAGCCAGGGAGGACTGGGGTAATGGAAGTGCTTTGAGTGTAAGGACTTGAGCAACAGCATTCTGAATAAGGCTCAGCTTGTGAAACACACAAGCATGGAGGATGGCACTGGAATGTGGGGGAGGGGGAGGGATAAGGGTAGAAGTAAGCAATGCTGCAAAGATAGAAGAAGTTGGTCTTGGTGGTGAAACAGATATGGAGCTGGAAACTCAGCTCAGAATCAAGGAGCACCCAGACATTCCATACCACTAGACATATCCTGGTGACAATCAGGAAGGTTGATGGAGTTAAGGGCAGAGGTACGTTGAATCTGATAGACACCAAAAAGAATGGCTTCATTTCTTTCCTACATTAAACTGGTGGACATTTTGACTTATCTATGACTTAATGTCAGATAGGCAGTTGGAGATTTGAGCAACATCCTTACAGTTAAAAAAGAGACAGAAAGATAAAGCTTGGTGTCATCAGCATACAGGAAACTTCACCTGCTTCCTCATGGCACATATACCCAGACTCATTTCCACAAAGAGCTTTGCAGCCAAATCTCAAATCCTCATAGTAATTACAAAGATAAAACCAGTCCCCACTTAAGATTAGCTGAATAATTAAAAAATGTGAACAGGATATTACAGTAAAGGCTGGTTTTTACAGGTCTGATAATATGGGCACCTCACAGTATGGAAGACAATAAAGAGTACAAGGCAAATCAAAATGCAAGTCTGGACCATTTCTAATCTTTCCAAAAAAAACCCCACAAATCTGCGGCTTTAGTGATAGGAGCGAACATTCAATTTTCAGTCAGCTTTAACTGGATTTAGTTTCCTGCCTGCACTACTGGTGGATTCAGTGCTCTGCTGTTTCTTTATTTTGTGTACAGGTACATGCTTGTGAGGTGGTTACAAGGTCATAAAATAAATGAGGGGGTGGAGAACTTCATAAACTGTGACAGCTAATCTTAAGTGGTTTGGAAAGTCAACTCAACCTCCGACCCATTTGAATGATGCCCTTACAGCTATTAGACAAATGCACTTCCCTGTTTAAAAAAAAGCCTTTTAGCTTATCGCAGTTGGCTAACAGAAACAGCGTGTTCAACAAAAAAAATGGAACTACAGGTCTACCCAGCATCGCAGAAACTAGAAAGGAACTCATTAGAAAAACAGAAGAAAACATAGCTTTAATTATTCTTATTCTTATCAGTTTCTTCCACATTTATCAAGTGAGAGCAAGATCAATATTAGGACTAACCACTATACATTTTTAAGTCGTTATGGATTGTCAAGTCAGTCCGCCAATCATAATCACAGATTTGAGCATAAGGCATATGTTGTCCGGAGGTATTATAATGAGATAAAGTAATATCCATAACTCCATTACCATCACAAGAATTTTTTTTTAAAAATATTGTAATAACTTGTCATAATTCAATACAAAGAGTAACCACAAGCACTGTATTAAGCATAGTATTTTTTAAAAAAGTTTTGCTTTTAAGGTTAAAGGTACTTGAGATTACAGGGGAAGGACTGTCTTGGGAAAAAACTTTTTAAAATACTCCCCCCTTTTTAAATTAGAAAATATTAATCTCAGTAGAAGTCTTATTGAATTTTTAAAAACAAAACTCTCATTCTTTATTAAACCAGCATGGAACATCCCTCTCTGTTCGGTCACTCTAGTGATGTCACTGATGTGCGGTGTCCCCACGTCCTCCTAAATAAACAGTTGAGGCCACAAATTCACATTGGAGGTTGCTTTGGAGCCACAGAAAATCTGGGAAGCTACAGGCTGGGAAATTTGTTTCTTTCCCCTGTTATTTTATGCAACAATTTTCTTCCCCCCACCCTCCTCAAAAAGGCATTGACTCCTTGCTGCAGTATGGTTTAATACTGGTCAATCTCTGATGCCTCCTGCAATTAGCCATTGTTCACGTGCAAATCCTGACAGTGAGTGTTGGCAAACTATTAAATCAAGGCAGAAGGTGGAGCGGGCATAAGACTCATGCTGAATCGCATTCTCATCTGACAAATACACACAAGCACTTTCACAAGGTGCTGTTGGACAGTAATCAGGAGTGGGATTCCTGACAGGAACACTGAGGCTAACTCTAGCGCCCGTAACACTGCCTGAGATGAATTCAGGTAGCTGAGCACAGATTGGGAATCGAACCTGGGACTCACTGGATAAACCTGCTGTGCTATCGAGGGAGACCATCATTTATGTCTGTTCTCAGATTTTCTGTTGTCACACCAAATTAACAAAGTAAATTGCAAGCAACATTCCATCCAACAGAAAAAAAACCTAGATAGCACTGCTAAATATTCAAATTCTTAATGCACTTCCCTCCGAAAAACTAAATCAGTATTTAGTATATTTGGAAAAAAAAAATGGATATATTAGGAAGCATAACAAAAGAATACAAGCAGAGACAATGAGATCTACGTTTTTATCACTTCTTTCTTGTTGGCCAGCCATCCTATACCTCCTTCAAACACCAATTTATTCAAAACTCAGCTGCCTGTAACCTGTTCCGCACTAAGTCCTGCTCGCCCATCACCCCCACCCTTGCTGGCCTATACTGGCTCCCTGTTTGCCAACACATTGAATTTTAAATCCCTGATTTCAAAGTCCTCACCTCACCTAATCTCTGTAACCTTCTCCAGGCTTATATCTACTCCTACACCTTTCAGTCCTCTGACTCTACCCTTTTGTGCCCCCGACCGCCGCCACACTTTACAGTCCTACACTCTGGAACTCTCTCCCTAAACCTATATGCCTTTCATTTCTCTCTCTGCCTTTACAAACCTTCTCAAAGCCTATCTTTTTGACCAAGCCTTTGGCTATTTCTCCTAACTCTCCCAACATGGTGTCTCTTCCTTTACCTATTTCACTTGTTTTATCTTCCCTTCACTCCCGTTAAAGTGCTTTGGGATGTTTTCTACATTAAAGTTGCTGTATTGCAAAGGGGCTATAAAAATGCAAGTTGTTGTTAGAACAAGGACAAAATACTCAGTAAATTGAGTATTGCCCTGGTGGGGGCTAAGAAGGTAGGGAAAATTGGAGAAATTGTAGCAGGTACCAAAGCAAGTCCAGGACTCCCCACTGCCCAACTCCAGCATGCTCTAACAGCACTGACTAAGTAAATGATGGAACTCTGCATCTGAACTTCTCCATCCAAAGGATAGAGTTCTCGGTGATGGCAAGAGGAGAATATTCCACAGACAGAGGCAATGCGTGATTATTTGCTGCTGGTATTCCATGGAGACTTCTAGGATTGATTGAGGCACAGTCAATTGAAGATCACTTCATGTCTTAATGCAGTCAAAGTCTGATAAGATCAGACTGTTAGGAAAGGATGGGACTTTAATTAAAGTAATAAGTGATCTTATCAGTTCTTAGCCCCATACTGCACAAATAGGATGGTGATCAATTGGGACTGGAAATTTCTCCTTTAAAGCAATTTATGATATTAACAAATTTGATCTTTTCAGGGTTTGAGTGTAGTCCCCAAAACATACAATCTTCCGATGATTTCTTGTTATTGGTTGTGCCAAAACAACAGCACAAAATGTTGCAAGAACCATAAAATCTTTTGCTTGTCAAAAGTACTGGCTCATCACAGAGGAAACCAGGCAAAAATTCTGCACAGTTCATTACTCCACACCCCCCCCACCCCATTCAAAGCAGAATTCTATATTTCTTTTAAGCAGAATATTTCCCAGCCAAGCTTTTGCCTTCACACAACCTTCTTCCATGATTCCGTTGGATGAAACGTATCGCAAGCGCCACTGGTGAAGCAATGCTGGGCAGCACCTAGTCTCAAACCTCCAGCCACAGTGACTACAAGGTTAGCTGGCAATTTAATAAAATAAGCAGAATGAGCTCCAGTATAATATTCTTTTATTTCAAGTACCTCCACAATCTCTAGGCACACCTGCCTTTAGATAAAAGTGCCACTTCCCGAGGACAGCTCATGGAAAAGAACATTTCTGATCACCTTGATGTCCTTGACGTGTCATAATTCTTAAGATTACACTCTTATCTTGAGAAGAAAGACACTCAATGCTCATTAACATTTAAAGCAGGTGTGAATCACTCCTCCACTCTACCTAGCTGTCAAGTTCATGAAAGAAAGTAAAATTTATCTCTCCCATACAACAGCATAACCACCTATAGAAACTAAGCCGGCTGTCAGATTTTCATTCTAATGTTAATATTTCTCCAATACCAACTGTCTCCTTAAACCCCTCTACGCTGCCCCTCTGCCTTCACTTCCAGCAACAAGAGCGAGGAACTCAAAGGCATCTTTTTCACTAAGATTGAGACCATCCATTCAGTTGCCTCTGCCACATCCCTCCCTTCTGTGTGCCTATTGCCAAACATCCTCCCTGCCCTAGCCCTGAACTCACATCTTTCTCTAGTTTCTCTCCCATCTCCCCTCATGCCTTCTCCCAGCTCATCTTGTCCATGAGACCCACCTCCTGCTCTCTCGACCCTATTCCCACTAAACTACTGACCACCCAACTTCCCTTCCTGGCCCCCATGTTAGCTGTAAATTGTAAACAATTTTACAACACCAAGTTATAGTCCAGCAATTTTATTTTAAATTCACAAGCTTGAATCAAAGTCGGAAATGACATCCTGTGTGACTGTGACTGTGGTGCACTATCCCTCCACATCCTTCGTGACCTTTCTGCAGCCATTGACACGGTTGACCACTGCATCCTCCATTGTCCAGCCGAGTGGGACTGCCCTCACCTTGTTCCACTTTTACCTATCCAGGCGTAGCCATAGAATATCCTGCAATGTCTTCTCTTCTCACCCTCACACTGTTGCTTTTGGATTCCCCCAGGATCTATACTTGTTCCCCTCCTTTTTCTCATCTACTTGCTGCCCCTCGGCAGCATCATCCGAAAGCAAGACATCAGGTGCCACATGTACACTGACAACCTCCGACTCTTACTTCACTACCACCTCTCTCAACCCCTCCACTGCCTCTGTGTTGTCAGACTACTTGATCGATATCCAGTCCTGGATGAGCTGAAATTTCCTCCAATTCAACAGTGGGAAGACTGAAGCCATTGTCTTCAGACCCTGCCACAAGCTTTCTTCCCGAGCTACCGACTCCATCCCCCTCCCTGGACACCGTCTCAGGCTGTACCAGACTGTTTGCAACCTCGGCATCCTGCATGACCCTGAGCTGACCCCATAACCTCTCCATCACAAAGACCACCCATTTTCACCTCCATAATATCGCCCGTCACCGCCCCTGCCTCAGCCCATCTGCTGCCGAAACCTTTATCCATGCTTTTGTTACCTCCAGACTCGACTATTCCAATGTTCTCCTGGCCAGCCTCTCATGTTCCACCCTTCTTAAACCTTTCACTACATTAAAGGTGCTATATAAATGCAAGTTGTTGTTGTACCTAAAAACATTATTTATGGTGTATTTATTGTTGTTATTCTTTAAACCATTCTTATGTTTTTGTTTAGAGGTAAATCTTGTGGTGGTAATGGATGAATAAAAGGGTTTGCAATTCAGATTGTGCCTTGGTTAGCTTGTAGCTGAAGGATGAAGTTCAAAATCCTACACATTTAAAAAGCTAATACTGGGGTTTTATGTATGAGTCTTTCAAGTTTCTTTTTTAAACTTTCTACTTAAAATACAAAGAGAATCAGGAATAACATAAAACAGTTTGGCACATCAAAGCATAAAACTGAGACATGGCTCATAAACACCATCTGTGTGAAGTTGAGTGATATGGTTTAGAACAAACTATAACAAACTAAAGATAGTGCGGTTGCCAAGGGAAGCAGAGGATATGCAACAGGTTCAGAATTCCCAAGTAAGTGACCTACATTAACACAGATTTACAATAGAATTGTTAATCTTCACATTTTACTCCAGCATGATTACAAAATTACATCTGAAAATACACTTGTCTTTAAAGCTGAATTCATTATAAGATGTAGTTTAAAAAAAACAAAGACCAGTTCTGGATATGGTTGTGACATTTTAAGCTTTTGATTTACATATGCTTCTGCCTCCACATCTGCCACAAAAACATCTTCAGCTTGAATGACAGGGAAAATAGTTGAGGTCAATGTTCCATGCTTAGTTAAAAATAATGGGTCCTTGTGAATGCCACGATGGATGAAGTTAAAATCTAAGCTGTTCTATTTCTGCAAATCTTCCCATCTATAAACCTAAGTGAGAACTGAGGTGGAACAACACAGATGCTGAGAATAGGAGGAGGGAGTGATTCTACTGCCTTAATCTGTCCCGTCCCAGTGGAGCTATAAACAATGGCTTTTATACATCTTATACATATATATACACATACACGTGTGAGAGTGAGAGTGCATGAGAGAGAGTGAATGGGAGAGACAGAAAGAGAATGAGTGTATGAGAGAGTGAAAGAGAGAGTGTGAAAGAGTGAGAGAGTGAGTATGTGTACACGAAAAATAATAATATTTTAACGTAGTAAAACCTCCCAAGGCACTTCACAGGATTATAATCAGATAAAAAACGGACACCGAGCCAAAGGAGGAAATATTAGAACAGGTGACTAAAGGCTTGGTTAAAGAGGTTGGTTTTAAGGAGCGTCTTAAAGGAGGAGAGGTGGAGAGGCAGAGAGGTTTAGAGAGGGAATTCCAGAGCTTAGGGACTAGACAGCTGAAGGCACGGCTGCCAATGATGGGGTGATGGAAACCTACGAGGCCAGAATTGCAGGAACGCAGAGTTCTTGGGCTGGAAGAGGCGACAGAGTTTGGGGGGGGGGGGCGCACAAAGCCATGGAGGGATTTGAACACAAGGACAAGAATTTTAAATTTGGGGCGTTGCTGGTCTGGAAGCCCATGTAGGTCGATGGGCACAGGGGTAATGTGTGAACGCGATTGGGTGCAAGTTAAGAAACGGGCAGCAGAATTTTTACAGGGTTGGAAGGTGGGAGGCCATATGGAAAAGTAAAGCTTATCAATAATTTTGAATGAACCACAAATTTATTGGCTTTTGTAAGGGTGGCACACACTGACCAGAACACCTCTGCTGAGGACAAAGATGAAAGTTTGAGCTCCAGGACTTCTAGGTACCTCTATCCCTTTATTCAAATTGGCTGAGTTTTGCCTCATTTTCAGTTGGACTGCTGGAAGTCAGTTCTTCATTTTACAATTTGTTTTCGTGGGAAACAAACAGTTTCTGGCTTACTCCCCTGAAAGCTGGGTGGCTCTAAAGTTTGACCAGACAGAAACTAGTGGCCTGGCTGCAGGATGTGTAGGAGCAGGCAGCATGTAAGTAAAAAATAGACACCACTAATTTCTACGGGGATTCTCCCAATTACACACCACAACTTCGACAGAAGATCTGCGGAAACCCCGGAGAAATGGCTTAAAAACGCTGTTTCTTCGTGGTTACTGCGGATCTTCTACTGAAGATGATCAGTAGACACCCCCCCAAACCAGTGGAAATTCTACATCAAAATTTCATACACATTTTATTCAGTAGAAAATTCTCCTGTTACTACTGAGCCTGCAGCTGCATTTTAGAGAAAGAAGAAATTAATAACTTATTAACCTGCTCTCGCTGCTGAAGGAAAATATGGAGATGGTAAAATTGTCCAAACTTTAAACATTCGAAAGGGATATAGGGGCTGATAATGTGATTATAGGCAACCTTTACAATGGAGGCCTGAGGCCTACTATGGGCGCAGTGTAGCCCAACACAGCTGGCCAGCATAAAGGGAGCCAGTGTACGAACTGTGCTCGGCTCATTAGGGCCATAAAAAATATTTAAATCAAGGGGCATCCCCATAATGCAGCTGGAGCGCCTGAGCAGCATTTCAGGTACTGAATGCCTGTCCTCAGTGGGCACTGAAGGTGTGTTCAACAATAAAAACATTTGCAGGGGTGGCCCTAAGGACCACCCAACTTGATATCTCGAAAGCATGTCGATCACAAAAGGCCAAAGTGCCTCTGTTGTCCTCCCTCTCTCCACCAGAAAAAAATTGCAGGTGATTCATGGACAGCCAGCAGCCTTTCACTAGCTTCTGACACCCAAAATTGTGGGTCCCATCCCACCATCCCTCTTCCCAGTGCATCATGCAAAATGTGTTGGGGGACACTAGAAAAATATTTAAATAGCTTGAATTCAGCTCATTCAACCTGAAGAGTGCTGGTGCTGTGCTGGTACTGCATTACTGGACCCATTGATTGTTTCAGTGGTTAGATGCAGCAGGCAAATGCAGCACTTACCAGTTACTCTTCCATGTGTGCCTAACAGCTGTGTCATGGATGACATGTCTGTCAGCCTGCTCGTCCAGGAAATCAAACATGTACTTAATGGCAAGTGGTAAGGCACTGCCACGGTGCACTGTGCTGAACAGTGTCTCAAACAGGTCATCTACAAACTTCTGCAGTGTGCCCTGTAAAAAAAAGTGAAGAAGTGTGCATTTGATTGTCAAGGGTTTTTTTTACTTCAAAACAATCTGATACATTAACATATAACTTAAAAAAGTGTTAGAGGAGTGCCACCATAAGTGATGTTATTTCTATAGTGAGAGCTGAGAAAATTATGTTGATTGTATACTAGTGTATAAGAAGGTTAAGGACCTTAAAGCTGAACTGAACCTGTACTCTTTCATCTTAAACTTGGCCTACAGTAGATGTGAACTTCTCAGTTTCTGGATACGGATAGACTTGTAGACCCCATCGTAGCTTATCAGGCAGAGTAGAAACTAAAATCTGGCTGAATAGTAAATATCTAAAGATGTGGTCAGAATAATGCAGATATGTAACTGGCCATTTTAAATCTAAGTCAAATCAATTCTATTTCTTACTCTGTAAGATTAGTACTTTAAACAGCAACCAAACTGAATGCTAATGGCACTTAACCATGTTCACATTATCCCAGTTGGGCTTGATTATATGTCTCTCTGGTGCATAAATTGAGTCTCTTCCTCCACTCCCCTCCCAAGTTCTCATTGACACTGTCATTAATCCATCCATCTCTAGTACCTTTGTTGCTAGCAGTCTTGTCAGGTAGATTTCAGATACCATCTTACTGCCACGGTCACCCTCCTTCTGGTCTCCATGGTCATGGTTCTTTACTAGATGCCACACTTTAACACCACTCTCTAAATCTGGGGTAATCATTGGAGCTCGAGAACGCAGACTGTCAGGACTCCCAGTGTACCGTAAAGTGGAGTCTATAAGGAAAGGAAAGACAAAATCATTCAAATCAAATGAAAGTAACCACTGTGAAATTGCAAACACATAGCAATAAACTTTAAAAATGATAGATAGATTACATCCTCCTTGTGTTGTAACACACTATTGTGAAATTAGAAACCAATCAAAACTAAACGAACATATTATCCCACTCTAGCTCAATTTGAGTGTAATTATAGCACAATATAAGTAGCTAAACAGTTTTCTTATCTGAGCAGAGAAATCACAAGTTACCTTCCAATTATTTCCTCTAGTGTTCTAAAGATACGGAATGGGTAAAGTCTTTTTGTTAGTTGTGGAGGTAACCATCACATAGGGATAATCCTTGCTTTACATGATTGTACTGTACATGATTTTGTAGCCTGGAACACTGATCATTCTTTTTTCTTGTTTGGAGTTTAAACTTTGTTTTAGCCCTTGAAAAAAAGCTTGGTATGGTTTACATTTCTAGTTTATCAAGATTCATAATTATAATGATGGGGAGGTACAGGAAAAGCTGGAATAAATAGATGACCTAGTATCAATAAAATTTACATAGAGGGTAGAGCTTCCGCTTTGTGCGCAATCGGAAAATTGCACCCGAAATTGCGCTGATTGGGTTACACTTCACGTTTCTGCTAAAATTCACGTGCATAATCACAAACATAAAATCTTCCACGAACTCGCACAATCGGACAGTGTAATAGAACGCAATTGTTTCTTTTTTTCCCTTTCCATTAAAAGTAATCCTTGATATATTTAAGAGTGGTAACCTGGTGCAGTTTTATTAACACAGCTGAAAATGGGTTTATCACCAGTATAAGCATTTTTAATAAGGGTGTCCAGTCCTCCACCTATGAGTAACCTGATTTGAAATCACTGAAAATGACTTAAAATCTATACTGAACCATTTAATAGTTTCATTGGTGTAGACAAGTCAGTTTCTTGCTAAATTAAATATTTTTTGATATGAAAAAACTTTTAAAATGTGCCTACTAGTGCCTGTGTGCCTAAGAAAATGAACACAATTTGAAGAGCCTTCCCTAACCATCCCAATCAGTGGAATCTCGTAATTTCGACCTGGGGGCAGGGCCAGTTTTGTGGGCAGGGCCTGATTCGGGCGAATTGAATCTTGAACCAGCGTAAATGATCATGGAAACCACGAACATAAGTGGTTTTAGGCGTAACTTACTTATGTTTAAAATTCCTCGATCTTTTGTGCTGGTTCGGCTGATTCTGCCTGGATTGCACTGACACACAACCAGCAGAAACAAGCGGAACCTTGATCCCCAGAACATTAGGGATGTGTAAAGGACTCAGATTTAGCAGGTGCCCAAGAAGTCCCATTACAGGCTCATGGTATTTTCTTCAAATCTTTTAGGAAATCTCATGAGTGGGAAGTTACCTTGATTGCTCAGTAATATTTTACCAAGTTACAATACTGTGAGATTCTCGTTCATGTGTGACTGGTGCATTGTCCACAGAGACACAATCCCAAGTGAAACCAATAAAAGCATTGTGTCTGCATGGTAAACAATACTCTCTGTAATGTTCTGAGACTGATGCTATTTCATGTGCTGGGGGGAATGGCTGTAAAGGGCTTCAGTGGAGGTAGTCAGTCCTTTGAATTCAGTAAGTAGCACCAATTATAGGTCACTCCAGCACCTTCTTTTGGTGAATGCAATTCTCTTACAAGGAGCTTATAAGCTTGCTCAGATCTTAACTTACCATAGCGACTAATGGATGTCCGACACATACTTGTTGTGGTTGGAACGTTATAAGAAGAGGTTTGTTTCGGAACCAGGGCAACAACTGAACGGTCAGACACCTGCAGAGGGATTTAAATATTGTATTTAATAACTGAAAGTCAAACAGAACTTTCTCAGTGTCCACAAAATTGAAGTTCAGGAAAGTCGAATGCATATTCTCCTTCCCCACCTGAACGTAGGTCCTGGATATTGGTCCAGTGAAGCTTTCAATCCGTAATGAATTTTCTCATGACGTGCAGTAGCATTTTTATACCACCTCTACAAAAATGCATTCAAAATGGTTTTCCTTATAGCATGTTGTACTCTGAGCTTGTAGTAAATTGACCTTCCATCTCACATATATACCTGAACAACCCGAGACAACCAGCAGTGCACCAATCAACCTAATTGAATATGCTAAAAAGCATTCAAGTGACACTCAAACTCATAAAAAGTACTCCAGCAGTATGAAAACAAATACAAGAAAAACCTATTTATAAATGTCATGTTCACCTCAATTTTACATACAAATACAGCACGGATTTTTTTTTGCTTTGTTTTCGTAGTAAAGTTTTCCATTTGGATACGAGATCAAATATGACTGTACTAGGCTAGTTGGGAGAGTAGATTAGAATACTGTCCTTTTAATTCGAAGATTCAGGATGTGAATACATCAAAATTGATGGTTGAAAGTCTCCTGTGTCTGCCAACTGTAAGTTAGGAGTTTGGATAATATCAAAACCAGATTCTGGTGGGCACTAGTCTGCATCTCAGATTGTCCATAACTGTACACGGTTGGTGTAGAAAATGGAAAACATCACGCTGCACGGCAGAGGAAGGGCAGGTGGGAGGCATTTCTAGGTTGTATATTAAGGTACACTGTTGAGTATACAGGGAGGTTCACCATGGACACGACCAATCTACGAGTGCCCAATCCAAACAAGGTGGGTGATTTTAAACCCTAAGAACGGATGGGTTGGGTGCTGGTGGGAGTTGAAAATCGTTGGTTTTTTTGAGTCACAACCGCAAAATTTTCAGACTTTGCATTCCCAGTGGGAAGCCCGTACTTTTACGCACCGACGTTAAACCCGGAAATAAAACCAGGTTGCGGTCACGACCCAAAAAACAACTATTTTCAACTCCCACCCGTTCGAGGGGTTTAAAATCACCTCCAATGTGTGGGAAAATTAGACCAAAATTGAGTAACATAAAAATACACAGGAAGACGACAGAATACTGGATGCCTGTACCTCTTTGAGCCGCAGCTTGTGAAGATTACAAGTCAAGTGTAAACTGACATAAGGTTTAAAGTTTCCATATTGGGTGCAATTGGGAAATTGCATAATCACAAACGTAAAATCTTCAATGAACCAGCACAATTGGGCAGCCTAATGGAATGTAATTGTTTCTTTTTTTCCATTAAAAAGTATTCCTTGATGTGGTAACCTGGTGCATTTTTATTAATACAGCTGAAAATGGGTGTAGCACCAAAAATAAGCATTTTTAATAAGGATGTCCAGTCCTCCACCTGTGAATAACCTGATTTAAAATCACTGAAAATGACTTTAAAAAACTATACTGAACCATTCAATAGTTTCATTGGTGCACACTGGTCAGTTTCTTAGTAAATTAAATATTTTTTGATATGAAAAAACTTTTAAAACATGCCTACTAGTACCTGTGTGCCTAAGAAAATGAATGCAATTTGAAGAGCCTTCCCGAACCAGCACAATCTCACAATTTTGACCTGGGGGCGTGGCCAGTTTTGTGGGTGAATTGAATCTTGAACCAGTGTAAAGATCGCAGTTAGCACGAGCATAAGTGGTTTTGGACGTAACGCATTTACGTTTTAAATGCCACGATCTTTTGCACTGGTTCAGTCGATTCCGTCTGGACTGTGCTGATATTACTAGCGGGAACAAGCAGAAACTCTACCACTAGATCTTTAGACAAATATGTTTGGGTAATGTTTTCATGAAAATGCATTCGGACAATCAGTTTTGTTTGGGGAGGGAAAGAAGCAGGAAGGAGCTCTGTATTATTTTCGTCACAAGAGTCATCATGCAGTCGCTCGGTTTCAACATGATTTAGGCTGCTATATTTTGCTTTTGTAAAAAAAAAGAAAAAAGATTTGCAAAACAGTTTTTCATGATGACGATACCCCTTTAAAAATAACTGTAATTTCAAGTTTACTGAGCTTTGTAATTAATATGATGAAGAATGTGTAGGGATTAGAGCTGGCTGGCAGTAAGCTGTCTGAAAGGAAAGGAGATCCCATTGAAATATCCATCAGCTCATTAAAAGGAACATTCTTTCCCACTGTGCTAAATCACAGAAAAGTGAAAAATACTAGACAATATTCAGTGAATTAAAATCTGAACCAATTTCATAAATGTCAAAAATATGTATTTAGGGTAGCAGAGGTAAAAGGCCTCATTCATCAATATTTTGACACTCTAGCATTTACATGCATTTCCCACCGACACAAATCAGGAGTGGCTGAAACACAATCTAGTAATGCTTATGACTTTTAGCGTCTACATAATACTGGAATCCTCAAATGTCCAGTTAGTGTTTAATTTTTCCCAGTAAAAACTTTGAACCAAATGTTACATATTGGCAGTAAAGAAAACTAAGGTCAATTCCATGCACATTATAAGAGATTAACAAATCATGAGTTCAATTTTTAATTCATTGTTGGGATGTGAGCATCGGTGGCAAGGCCGGTATATATTTCCCATCCCTAGTTGCCCATAGAAGGTGATGGTGGGCCTTCTTCTATCGTGGTTTTGTTGTAACTGAGTTGCTTGCTAGGCCGCTTCAGAGAGAGGGGTCAACCATGTTGGTGTAGGACTGGAGTCACATATAGGCCAGACCGGGTAAGGACGGCAGGTTTCCTTCCTAAGGGACATTAGTAAACCAATTGGCTCTTTATGATAATGCATCAGCTTCATAGTCAATTTTACTGATACCAGCTTTTTATTTCCAGATTTTTGAAACTCAATTAAAATTCTCAAAGTACCATTGTCAAATTTGAACTCACGTTCTCTGGATTATCAGTCCAGGCTTCTGGATTACTAGTCCAGTAACATAACCACTACAATACCAACAACGGTAACAGTTGCATTGTGACTAAAAGCTTGGTCAAAGAGGTAGGTTTTAAGGAGCATCTAAAAGGAGAGAGGGGTTTAGGGAGGGAATTCCAGAGCTTGGGGTCTAGACAGCTGAAGGCACGGCTGCCAATGTTGGGGCAAAGGAAGTCGGGGATGCACAAGAGGCCAGAGTTGGAGGAATGCAGAGTTGGAGGAATGCAGAGTTCTTGTAGAGTTTAGAGCTGGAGGATGTTACAGATATAGGGAGGGGCGAGACCATGAAAGGATTTGAATATGATGATGAGAATTTTTAAATTGAGGTGTTGGTGGACCGAGAGCCAATGTAGGTCAGCAAGCACAGGGGTGATGGGTGAATGGGACTTGGTGAGTTAGGATACAGGCAGCAGAGTTTTGGATGACCTCAAGTTTGTGGAGGGTGAAAGACGGGAGGCCGGCCATTAGAGCAATAGTTGAGTCTGGAGGTATTAAAAGCATGGATGAGAGTATCAGCAGCAGATGGGCTGAGGCAGGGTTGGAGACGGGCAATGTTACGGGGGTGGAAGTAGGCAGTCTGTGTGGTGGAGAGGATATGGGGTCAGAAGCTCAGCTCAGAGTCAAATAGAACTCTGAGGTTGCGAACAGTCAGCATCAGCCTGAGGCAGTGGCCAGGGACATGGATAGAATCGGTGGCTAGGGAACTAAGTTTGTGGCAGGGGCTGAAGACAATAGCTTCAGTCTTGCACATGTTTAATTGGAGGAAATTTCAACCCATCCAGGAGTGGATATCGGACAAGCAGTCTGAACACAGAGGCAGAGGAGGGGTCGAGAGAGGTGGTGGTGAGGTAGAGCTGGGTGTACGTGTGGAACCTGATGTCATGTCTTTGGATGATGTCACTGAGGGGCAGCATGGAGATGAAAAATGGGAGGGGGCCAAGGCCTGGGGGACTCCAGAGGCAACAGTGTGGGTGCAGGAAGAGAAGCCATTGCAGGAGATAATCATACCCATACAAAAGCACAAGTTAGCATGAACAAATTAATATTCACTGGTGCATCTCAGTGTTGATTGCAGGCTGATGAGGGGAGGCCTGGGAGCAAATAGGATTGAGAAGGACAGAACCGGGTGATAGACAACGGTCAAGGACCGTCAGACAGGAGACCGAGCAAATGTACAGTAGCAAAGGTGGAAGGTGCTGGTGTGAGGATAGTGCGGAAGTATCAAGCAGTGCTGGTGGATACAGGGCTGGGAACATGTCAGCAGGCATTACAGAGGCAAGTTATATCTCACTTTGTTTTTTGATGTTTGGTGGGTGGCTGTGCTGAGTTAAGGTGGGAACTGTAATAGTGACAGAAAGGGAGCTGGCAAAAAATTTCAAGTGCTGACTGATCTCCTATAACTTGGGGTCTGGAGCACAGTCTTGATGTACAGCTGCTAATTTTGTCTGTCCCTTTAAGGTCACTATTCAAGTAGTCCCGAAAGGGAGGTGACCTAAATAAATGGATCTTGAGATCAATTAGAGGCTAATTACTATTGCTATTAGAAGTTCTTCTAGATTGGCAGCTGCCTGGCTTACCTCCCTGGGGAGGAGCCAGGTTATTGTTTTTCACAGTAGAAACACTAATCCAATCAGAAAACTCAGACACGGGCCTGCACTGCACAAATCAGAAATCTTGTGCATCAGAATTCTGACAAAAGAAAATAGATATAGAAAGTGTTCGATCAAGTCTCACTTTAATGACAATTTTACTGAACCGTCAGAAGGAAGTAGCATCACATGGTACATTAAGTTGAGCCGTTGCCCTCTTCTCATTTGCAGAAACAGAAAGCAAAAGTTTAAATTGTCAGAACAGCACAAGAGTTATTGGAATAGTATAAGCCTTTCTTTTCATTTGTTTGATCATTTTTTAAAAAAATGGCAAAGTTGCACCTGCCAGTGAAACAGCAGTATCAGCAGCAGTGACTGAAATCCAAGAATTGATTTGACACGTATTAAATCGATTTGATTTGCGGACTGTGGTATTAATGCAAGTTAGCAGTGCTACAAGAATAGTGTGTAGCCCTTTATGTTTTTTTTGTAGAAGTAATACATGTTTACTTCTTTGAATAGTTTGTGGAAACATGAAAATAAATCAGTAATTTTATGGACAAAGTGTGTTTTTTGCAATGCATACTCAGTAGTTGCTGATATATGGTAAAGATTTAACAGAGGATGGAAGAAAAGAAACTGACCCAACAATTGGACTAAAAACAAAACAAACTAGCCCTGCGATGAATTAACTGAGCTCAGCTGGGGCTGAGGCAGCTCTTGGGGCACCTTAATTGGGCTTAGGGCTTCTGGATTGTGAGAGAGAAAAAAAAATCAGCCAGAGTTTCCTTTGACCCCTATGGAAAAGTGCACTTGCAGATGTTAAGTGAAGATAAGATTGGACTTGGCTGTGATGCCGTGCACAGTTGAAACAGCCTGCCAGCACTTGCTGTCGAGGCTCTGGCCACCTTGTGTCACGTTGCAGAGGAATACTGGTGCCTGTTGAACCACATACCAGTATGAGTCAAACATTTTCAGGAAAGGGAGAAAATTGGGGAATAATAAAAAAAAGGAAAAGGAAGCATCAGCCTTGAATGGGGGCACAGGAGGAGGAGAGAACTTGGGTTCACACCATGCTTCTCTGTGCCATAATGGGAGGATACAAATTGGAGCCAAGCACTTCCCCAAAAGGGAGAGAGGGAGGGAACAATAAGAGTAAGAATCATCTTGGCCCTGTTTGGCATGAACATCTAGTGGCTGGGCTCAGAGCACCACTAGTGCATGAAAGGTCACCCCTCACTTCTTGGCCAAGGATGGTGCATAGGCCAGGGCATCAAGAAAGGAGCAAGAGGAGGTAATACTTGGAAAAGAGATGCAGTCATAATCAAAAAAGAAAACAGCAATCATGATGCATTTATACAAGAGTTTGTGGGTTTACTAGGGTAATATTGAACATAGTGTACTACAGACAGAGAATTCTTGTTCTAATACGGTCTTCATATTTTATTTTATGAATAATTAATGCCCTTTGTAACAATTTTCCAGAAATAAGCAGATGATAGACATGCATTATTTTAGAAGCTAAAATTTTCCCAGTCTTCAAGAAAACACAAACTGGATTTTAGAAAATAAGGGTAAAAAGAATTCCTGTGCACTTTTAATTATTGAGGACTCAATCCAATAAAAGGAAACCTTATCTCTTCGACATAACTAAACTTCCAGCTAAAGGAGATGAGCTTCTCAAACAAACCTTAGATACCTCAATGACTTGGAACCGCCATTAATACGCAATTTATTTTTATACTTTAAACATATACTTTTCTGTCATACAGATAATTTTATATTTATCTCTGTCACAAGATTGAAAAAAATATTTTCCTCACCAATTTTATTTTTTAGTAGAATAAACTATTAGCTTTGACATAATAAATGTAAAATGTTCCATGTGAAATATTCTGATTGACTATTATAATGAATAATGTGTACAAAGAAGCCAGCGCATCTATTATTTCTTTATTAATCCTGTTCTCAGAGGAAATAGAAAATGCTAATCCCATTCTATTCACTGACATGATTTGGGGCTGCTGCTGTCAAAGGCAAAAGGTTTAATTTTGTCAGTCCCTGTCAGCTTTTCGCTAATTTGAATTTGCTTCAAATCTCCTCTTCATTATCTGCCACCATTCAAAGCACATAATGACTGACAACTCATCAGCTCCTTGTTTGACGTTAACCCTTTCAGCACCAATTCTCTTTTGCATTGCACATGTGGCTATTTCTCTTTATCTTAGGTATAGTTACAATGTAATGGTGGGGATTCAACAACTAATACATTTAGATGCACCACAAAGCCTGTGTATGAAATGGTGAACATGAGGTAATAGTTTTTCACTCTTCATTGCGTTACACAAAATTGCTTTACAGACAGCGCATGTTTAACAATTTGACAGTTCTCAACTGTATAAGATTGATACATTAGATTATTTAGTGAATAACCCACGTTCCTGAGGCTTAAAGCTGCACACCATTTAAGGTTTCATAATGACTTGTTACAATAGAGTTCTTAAAACAAACAAATTGCTCTACTACTGGCTCAGTGGGTAAGCTTACTGCACGGTGTGGTAATGAACTGTATGAGGTCAGATATCTGCTTTATAACGAGTTGAGCGATTTCAGTTAGCGAGGTAACACACAATTCACCTCAGCAGTACTTGCCTAAAGAAAAACTGGTCAAGGGGGAGGAGGATAGAGGACAGACTAGGTTCCCATGCTGCATTTTTAATAATATTGCAGTTCTGCATTAACAGATCACTTGGCTAAGCATTCAAAATCTTATTTTCACATTTAGTACATGTATAAGAGGGGTAATGGCCTGGAAATTTGGGCACCCATTTTTGGGCATATGGGGATCGCAGTGATCAATCCCTGCGTTTGAACGGGCACCCGATATTGGGCCTCGGATCTCATTCGACTGTAACAGGCAGCTTGCCGATGAAGTGGCATTGAAGATCGGGCCTCTCCGACACCAACAGTGACCCTCAGGTAAGTAATGGTGGAGGGTGATCAGGTCTGGAAGGAAGCAGTGGACGGGGGAGAGGTAGCAGTGGCAATTGGGGGGGGGGGGGGGGGGGGAAAGGAGTGGGGAAAGATGAGGTAGTGCCGACGATTGGGGAAGCTGTGGTCAGCAGTGGCCCAACTTTCTTTGAATGCGGGGTCTTGAGGAACACTCCTGCTCCTCGTGGCTTCACATTCAGATAAGTAAGATATGGTCAGATTATATCTAAGCCTAATGCTGCCCTCCAGATGTATTGCTGTAGTTACTGCCTATGCACGTTTCAACATTCACCTCACCTCAAACAAGCTGCTACAAATGAAGAAACATAGAAACAAAGAAAATAGGAGCAGGAGTAGGCCATTCGGCCCTTCGAGTCTGCTTCGTCATTCAATGTGATCATGGCTGATCCTCTATCTCAATACCATATTCCCACTCTCTCCCCATACCCCTTGATGCCTTTTGTGTCTAGAAATCTATCGAGCTCCTTCTTAAATATATTCAGTGACTTGGCCTCCACAGCCTTCTGTGGTAGAGAATTCCACAGGTTCACCACCCTCTAAGTGAAGAAATTTCTCCTCATCTTCGTCCTAAATGTCCTACCCTGTATCCTGAGACTGTGATCCCTCGTTCTAAACCCCCTAGCCAGGGGAAACATCCTCCCTGCATCCAGTCTGTCGAGCCCTGTCAGAATTTTATACTTTTCAATGAGATCCCCTCTCATTCTTCTAAACTCTAGTGAATACAGGCCAAGTCGACCCAATCTCTCCTCATACGACAGTCCTGCCATCCCAGGAATCAGTCTGGTGAACATTTGCTGCACTCCCTCTATGGCAAGTATATCCTTTCTTAGGTAAGGAGACCAAAACTGCACACAATACTCCAGGTGTGGTCTCACCAAGGCCCTATATAACTGCAGTAAGAACTATAATGGTTACTTTTGGACGCAAGCCCACAAAAGTTTCAAAGCTACCAGTTGATTCTGCATAATCTATTGTTTGGTTTAAATCTTGGTTAAGGATGAGGAGATATCGAGTTCAGAACTTTCTGCTCGAGTTCTCTTTCGTGCTGTATGGCTCAGTGGTGTGGTTGTTGTGTTTGCATTACCTGATAGTGCACCAATGTGTTCAAGCGCTTCCAGTCATTTTCAATCTTTGTGGTGATGTCTTCATCTTGTAGTACAACTCGGGCCATTCGTCCTTGACGCCACTCTGCACAAATATACTGCAGATTAGAACCTTACCACCATCATCTCTACTACCAGAATGGATATTTTTTTTTAAATTCCGACTTAAATAAATTGAAAAAATGGTAAATTTTTACGGTTTAAATGGTTATAGTGGAACTAGTATCATGAAAGCTCATGTATGAAACAACATAACAAGTAAAAATATCTTAATTTTTAAAATTCCGATGCTATCTCCCAGCTGCTGTTGCAGATGCAGAAAAGTCTTTAAACCGCAGGAATTATGTTTTCTTTAAAAAAGAAAAAAAAATCATCGAAACTAAATTCTG
The DNA here is from genome assembly GCF_035084215.1 of Heptranchias perlo. NCBI lineage: Eukaryota > Metazoa > Chordata > Chondrichthyes > Hexanchiformes > Hexanchidae > Heptranchias > Heptranchias perlo. The sequence goes on along the minus strand of NC_090351.1, from coordinate 27,165,878 downwards.
ATTTATGAACTCAGTAATGAACTCGGACAAGTAAGTGAATTGAAGGTAGAAGAACATTTAGGGGCCAGTGATCATAACATAATTAGGTTTACAGTCTGAATAAAGCAAGGAAGAAATTAAGTCAAAAACAAAGATGTTGGACTGGAAAACTACAAATTTTTAAAAAGGATACTATTCAAAATGAATTCGACAGAGAAGCTCACAGATTAAAAGCAGATCAGCAACGGAAAATATTTATGTGCAAGACAGATAGAAGAAAAACTTGCATTAAATAGCATGTTTCTTGTTCTCAGGACATTACAATACACTTCACAATTAATTACTTTCGAAGTGTAGCCACTGTTGTTATGTAGGCACTGCAATCTGTACACAACAAGCTTCCACAAACAGCAATGAGAAGAATGGCCAGTTAAATCTATTTTAATGGTGTCCGTTGAGGGATGAACATTGGTCAGAATACCAGAAGAACTCCCTGCTCTTCTTTGAAAAAGTGCTATGGGATCTTTCATGTCCACCTGAAGAGGCAGACAGGACAAGGACTGAATGTTTCATCTGAAAGACAGCACCTCCAACAGTGCAGCACTCCCTCAAAACTAAAGTGTCAGAGTGAATTATGTGCTCACGTTCTGGAGGCGGGCCTGAACCCAGGACTTCTTGGTGAGAGTACTACCATTAAGCCAAGTAGATACTAAACAAGATTAGACTAAAAGCATTCTGATCAGGAGTTAAAGGGCTTCATTAGTCCAGGATCAGAAAGGAGACTGGTGAGCTGAGGAGATTGGAGCAAAAAACAATCTATAAGGAGGAGGGACAGAACTAAAGTAGGAGCAATAGCAAAAGTAGAGAAGAAAAGTAAAGATGGAGATTGGGGGGTCTAAGGGAGAATATGAAAAAAAGAGTGGCAATCAAAATAAAAGGTAATCACTAAGGACAAAGTTGGCAATCTGACGGTAGAGAATAAAAACATTGCAGAGATGCTGAACAAGTATTTCACCTATATACTAACAAAGAATGAAGGAAGGAAGGTCTGCAGGAATGCCAGGGGAGGATATGGAGGAACAAATGTCAGATACAATTATAAATAAAGGAAATGCTATTGAAAGGGTTAATGGGACTCAAAGCTAATAACTCACCAGGCCTGGATGGCCTTCCTTCAAATGATGAGTGAGGTTGTTTCGAAAATAGAAGAGGTATTAACCCTAATTCTTTGGAAATTGGTATTATACAACAGGACTGGAGGGTGGTTACACCCCTGTTCAAAAAGGGGAAAAGGATAGGCCAGGTAACTATAGATCAGTAAAAAAGCTGCTAGAGACTATAATTACATAGAACATACAGAACAGGCCATTTGGCCCAACTGGTGTTTATGCTCCACATGAGCCTCCTCCCATCCTACTTCATCTAACGCTATCAACATATCCTTCTATTCCTTTCTCCCTCATGTGTTTATCTAGCTTCCCCTTAAATGCATAATAAGGGCTAACATAAGTAAAATTTAGAGAAGTATGAGCTAATCTGGGACTGTCAGCATGGATTTATAAAGGGCATGTCATGCTTGTCTAATTTAATTAAAGTCTTTGAAGAAATTACTGAGCAGATAAACAAAAGGAATGCAGCGGATGTGATAATTTGGACTCTCAAAAAGCATTTGATAAAGTACCGCATAAGGGACTTGTGAAGAATAAGGTCCATAGTTTTGAATGTAAAGTGGTGGCATGAATAGGGAGATGGCTGAAGGATAGAAAATAAAGAGCAAGAATAAATGGATATTTCTTGAATTGGCAAGACGTTGCCAGTGGTGAACCCCAGGGATCTGTGCTCAGACCCCTCTTGTTCTACATATACATAAATGATCTGGACAGGCACATGGAGGGAATTTCAAAATTTGCTGATACCAAATTAAAGGATGTGGAAAACTACGAGGAAGCAATACAGGATGGCAAATCAGATTAGGGAAGTGGTCAGATATGTGGTAAATACTGTTCATCAAAAATAAATATGAAGTGGTAAATTTTTAGGAAAAGAACAGAGAATGGAAATATGGCCTAAATAACAATATTCTCAATGGAATGAAGGTACAGGGAGATTGAAGGGTGCAGGATAAAAGATTTTTAAAAGCAGGTGGAAAATGTCAGAAAAGGGGAAATGAGATTCTGGGTTTTATGATCATATATATATTTCTACTGTTTTGTGAATTGGTAACAAAGGGGCAGAGATCTAGGATATCCATTAGAAGCATAGAAGGGTAGGTTGGAATAAACTTTTTCAAGCAAAGGGTTATTAGAATATGGAATACATTACCACAGTGGCTATTGAAGGTGATTTTGAGTGAAACAATTAAAATATTACGAAGTAAAAAGAAAAAGCAGGAAATAGCTCTGGTGCAGATCTAACAATGGCATAGGTACGATGGGTGAAATGGCCTCCTTCAGTGCTTAAAATGATGCGGTTCTATGAATTGCATACCCAGGTCCATATCAACTGCTCGCGGTCGCTGAGAATATGGTACATTTTTGTAGCTAGAATCCAGGATTTTCTCTTTAACCTGGGTGATCGTATCACAGTTCAGCACCTTCACTGGAATCTCGGGACTGTTCTCATTCTCTGGATTCACACAGTTCAGAATCTATATATAAAAAAAACAAAATTAAGTTTAATATAAAAATCAGTTGGATATTTCAAACCCAAAAGAACGAATACACGTATGGATCGGAGGACAGGCAACAGCAGTTTTCACGGCCAACATCTGTGTAAAAGACTGAGCACTCACAAGGGGGCCACAGGCAGCCCACCTGGGGAGGAGAGAAAACACAATATGGAGGGGGGGGTTTGAAAGTAATGATTTCCATTAAAAATGATTCATCAAAGAATCTTTATAGTCTAATATAACTGAACCTTTTGTTTCAAACATCAGCTTCCTAGTGTACACAGTTCTGGTGCTGAACTAGGGCTTGACAGCTAAACTCACTAGGGTCTTGTATTCAGTTTGTTGTCGGATCAATTTGTCCTCACTCAAGGAGTAGCGTGCTTCGCCAGTGATTGCGTCAATTGGTCCCTTTTCCATCTGTTGTTTAATGGCACAGTACAACATGAAGAGAGGCTCTCCCGCACACTCCTGAAAAAAATGAACAGAACAATTTACTTTGGATTCATCTTGTCCGATCAAGTGTTAGCTTTGTAAATCATCTACTACCAATCTACAAGTGATTTGAAATGGCAGGAATGGCAATAGTCTTCTTTGTCTCAGAGATACGCAAAGGATTTAATGGGTCTTGATGGTGGGCTCATAATGTAGCAGATACACAACTTTGCCATAGAGTGCTGGCTGATACTGAAATGTCAGACGTGGGTGTGACAAACTGATCCGTTCTCATCTGACAAAGTAAGTCACCAGCACTATCAGAAGGTTATAGAAGAAGATTTCACTGTGTGGTACGGAAACATTTGACATCTGCCATCTTGCTCTGCATTGTGTGCGTTTCCTTTCCGTCGAGATGGCATCAACGTCAAAGGTGCCTAATGGAGGCAACAGCTCACAGAGAAGGGGAAAATTGATGAAAAATCAGGGGAAAAGCTAGATAATAAACACAGATGGAGGAATATCACTTGTAGTGCAAAAAGGTTAAACACTGACAAGTCACTATAGTACCAACATGAATCTCACTTGTTTAGTGGTGTAATTATTGTTTCTATATGATTGCATATTTGCTTTTAGACAACCTTGTGAATTGATATATTTGTATGAATTACTGCTGTAAAGTAAATATGTTTTTTCACAAATAATTAACTGTCTAAACTCACTACATTAAAAAATCTTGGAACTAAAGAGGTGATTCATTCTGCACAAGTTCAACTTCATTAGTGGTTCCCAATAAAAGCAAAAATTTTAAAGCATTATCCACAGGAAGTGCATTGGTTTTTTTGTTGGATTTTCAAATTAAATTTAGTTTCAAAATATCTTACAATTATTGATAAAATGTTGCTATGACACAAATGCAGTTATTATACAAAGACAAGTTTCTTTGGAGATCATCAGAACTTACCTTCAGGAATTTATGCAGGAGGAATGCAAACCAATTTGTCAACATTTTCTCAGCCACAGATTCAGTCCTGAGAATAGAAAGACAAGGGGGCCTTCAGAGAAGTTACAACACAATTGTAGTTACTGGTTTTCAGGTTAAATTAATACATTCTAATAAAATCCCGCTGATCAATTCAGATGAACCCTACTGAATGCAACATTTTGAACTGCGTTTATTTGACAACACTGATAAAACACCAAAAATTACAGGAAAAAAATGAACATAAAAACTGATTAATATTCTCATCAGGAAATCTCCAGAAGTCCATCAGTCTGATTCTGAACATCCTGTCTGCCCAACTGCACCAGGAAACTCCTTGTTCATTTTTCATCTTAAACATTTTTTTCACAATAAAACTCAAATTTTAACACCAGGTTTGTCTTTTTTGTAAACAAACAAAAAACTGAATTTGGTATAACAAAAATCGCTAAAAATTAACTGGATCCCCCAAAAAATAACAAAATCCAGTGAATTCACAAAAAAACCAACTGAAAAGCAGAATTGGCTGCTATTTGTGTTCATTCTAATATGGATTTTCCATGTTGTGTGCAACTTCAAAGAGCAACAAATTTGAAACTGGATAATTCAACATATTGGAAATGTCTTCTTTGATCTACTTCTATTGAACAGAAATGTCCAAAATGCAACTCAAATCAAAATGTGTAACTGCTAAAAACTAGTAGTTGTCAACAGGTGTCAATAGAGCAGGAGTGAAGTACATGGCTGAGGTAGAGAGGGTATACATTATACTCCATCTAATTTTAACCTGATCTAAGTTGAGTAGCTTGCAAATTATCAAGATATCAACAGCAGGGTGCGAAGGGGATGGGAACCAATTTAGCATAAGATACTCCTGCGAAGGAGAGACAAATGCTATAGTAACATTGCATAATAATATCCATTCCCACAGCATTATTCTGCTGAAAGACTAGTACTGCACTTGTGCTGGTAGCAAGGAAGTATTTAATGTTTCCATGTTGGCACTATTGGAGAAAATTGGGAATGGAGAAAATATAATTGACTATCTAAGGGAGGATATATTCTTTTTTTTTGAAAAAGAATGGTTTCAATAGAATTTGTTTTCACCCACTTCCTTTTTCTTTTGATTTTCTCCTCTCCCCTCTCCTGATAGCCATTGACTTCTTAAAGGGCACCAGTTATACCACAATGCCTCACTCAAGTAGCCATTCTTCATGTGTGAACCTTGATAGTAAGTAATGGCAAGCTATACATACACAGGCATCACAACAGAGTCTAATCTTCTCCTGACTTAACGCTCACATGCATACACTTCTAGCAGAGGTCCTTGAATTTTGATCAGGAATGGGAAACTTGGCCCATTTTCCCCTTCCCAACAAAGATGTGCTGAGGCCAACCATACCTGCCCTACTGCCAGCTGAGATCAGCTAAATGAGCACAGATTGGCGACTAAACCTGGGATTTTCATGGTCTGCAAGGCTTAGCTACTCACTACCCATTGTGGGGCCTAATGTGGGACTTTATCATTTTTTTCTACCTACAGATTTGTGATAAATGTCCCAATGCATTTAGGTCAATACAACACAATGGAACCCACACAAGTGGTGCAAACTGCATGACATTTTATTGCCGTAAAATAAAAATATACTACTGCATTTAATCCAGCCCAGTTCAATGCACAACTCCTGATTAGAAAGCTGAAATTCATGGTTATTAGCTGCTGCTGAACCTGGTTTGGAGAAGGTGGTTTTAGTTACTTCCTAGAGGGGCTGCTGGATGCATTATCAAGGGTGATCATGGGATGTTCTTGAAACCACACAATTCCATATGTTTGGAGGGGGGGTGTTGGGGAGGGGGCATGTGGTAGTGGCAAATGTATTAATAATAAAATGAACATTATTAATTGAAAGAAATCAGTGTACTAGGTGGTATCGCAAGAAAGAATGACAATAGTTGCATTATACTCTTAACCTTTCAAGCACTCAAAGGTTTCAGTACCAGCTCCCACCCAAAGAAAACTGTCTTTATAGATTAGTGTGAATTAAAAAAAGGCTCTGTGGTTCTGTAGATTACCATTATTCAATTTTATTGTCACGGATGTGAGACAGCTCAAAGCCCAGGCAAGAAGCATTCAGAGCTCAGAGGATTAAATCCAAGAATTGCTTTGCACAAGTTTTACCAGTCTTCTGCTGTAGTTTAATCCCATTCTCATTTGTAATGCTCATTTATATTGTACCTTTGTTGAAAATATTACATTAAAAAAACAGGGTCTATGGTTGCAAGTAATAGATGTGAGAAATGATGAAATAGTATCGCAAATGGTAGGAGCTGGTAATGGAGCTCTTCGACCTGAATATATTCAAAATGCGTGGAGGAGCACAGATAATGACACATGGTGTTAAAATTGTCACCTCTGGTTATTAACATCTGCTAGGAATTCTGCAGACTGAAACTCCATTAAGATGTTAATCTATGAAAACATCATTCTATTTCCAGCATGGTGCTGGTTCTTCCTTTTTTTAGAATTTCAAATATGCAAATGACACATCCGCAGGAAAAGACAGAATATGAGCAATATAAGGCTGTCACTTCATCACTTGACCTTATGGCAACATAGTCTGCAGATGCAGGCATAGAAAATTACACTATAATGTTTTAAATATAACGGGGAGCTGAAACAGCCACTTACAATCAGGGAAAGCAAAACACTGATTAAGAGAGAAAATTACAGTCCCTCCAAGTTGTATTCTCAAATACATTAAAAAAAATATTTTATGGTTATTCGTCAATTAAAAACAGTTAAACGGGTTACAAATCATTTGAAGAAACTCCTCTCTAAGGAATATTAGCAGTTAAGACAAATCTATTTAAAAGTCATAATTTTAATCTGACCCCATTGAGAATGTCTAGTTAATATTTTTCAGCCTAATATTCACAATTGGCTTTGTCTTTGTTTAACAGTGAAGGGGGAGGAGACATTTTAAAACTTTGATTAGGTCACTGGGGAGTTCATGGCCCTTTAATTAATTATATACAGACACACATACTACTTACTTTGCAAACGAAACTATGGGATGGATACAGAAAATGGTCTGATGGACAGGTCTTAAAATTATGTATTTGTAAGAAATGTATATCAGATTTGATTTTATAATATTTTCTTTTCTGTAAAGTGTCAGTGGTAGTAAATCGCATGTGCATCAGAAGGCTGTGCGTTCAAGCCACAACCTAAAAATTGAGCACACGTTCTAGACTGACACTTCAGTGTAGTACTGAAGAGGTGCTGCACTGTCGGAGGCGCAATCTTGCGTATGTGATGTCAAACCAAGTCCCTTTCTGCCTGCTCAGGTAGACATAAAAGAACCTAGAAGAAGCAGAGAATTTTCCAGGTCTTAGCCAATGGCCATCCCTTAACAAGCATTACTAAAAACAGCTTAACTGGCTATTTATCTCATTGCATTTGCGGGACCGTGCTGTGTGCAAATTGGTTGTTGCCTTTGCCTACAGATTAACAGTGACTGCACTTCAAAGCCAATTAATTGGATGTGAAGCATTTGGGACATCCACAGGATGCAAGTTCTTTCTTTCTTGTAGGTATCAAATGCCAGTGCAAGAAGAAGGGTCCAGTCATTACTGCAGATTTTATTTTCACAATCACAATCAAGGTCATTCCATGATTAATCAGCAGAACACAAGTAGTGCTGGAAGCTGTATTTCATCATTTCTGTTCTGAGCAGCTGTGATTTAACTTCCTAGAATGTCAGAATTACTTGTAAAATGCAACTCAGAATGACATGACAGAAACTAAAAATCTTTATCCTACTGCTAGTGGCACAATGCTAATCGAGTAAAGATTTCACTTTAGTTTCTCCTGTTTAAGCAGGGAAGCATTGTCTTCCAGCTTTACATAGTGATCAAATCAATCTTTTAAAAAAAAACTGATTTATCTTGTGTCCCATAGGGATCTGTGCTGGGGCCTCAACTATTCACTGTATTTATTAACGACTTAGATGAAGGGATAGAGAGCCACATATCCAAATTTGCCGATGACACAAAGATAGGCAGCATTGTGAGCAGTGTAGATGGAAGCATAACATTAGAAAGAGATAGTAATAGAGTAAGTAAATAGGCAAAACTGTGGCAAGTGGATTTCAATGTAGGCAAGTGTGAGGTCATCCACTTTGGACCTAAAAAGGATAGATCAGAGTACTTTCTAAATGGTGAAAAGCTCAGAATAGTGGAGGTCCAAAAGAGACTCAGGGGTCCATGTACACAGATTATTAAAATGTCATGGATAGGTACAGAAAATAATCAAAAAGACTAATGGAATGCTGGCCATTATTAGATACAATCTAGTCCTCAAGACTAGAATACAAGGGGGTAAAAGTTATATTAAAGCTATACAAAGCCCTGGTTAGACCAGACCTGGGGTACGGTGTTCAGTTCAGGGCACCGCATCTAAGGAAGGATATATTGGCCTAGGAGGGAGTGCAGCGTAGATTTACGAGAATGACGCCTGAACTCCAAGGGTTAAAGTACGAGGATAGATTACACAAACTAGGGTCACATTCCCTGGAATTTAGAAAATTAAGAAATGATTTGATTGAAGTTTTCAAGATGTTAAGGGGAACAGATAGGTTAGATAGAGAGAAACTATTTCTGCTGTTTGGGGGGGGTTCTAGGACTAGGGAATATAGCCTAAAAATTAGAGCCAGGGCTTTCAGCAGTGAAGTTAGGAAACACTTCTACATGTTGGCTCCTCAACTCACTGGTTTTTTTATACCAGTACGTTGAGGAGCCAACTAGGGAACAGACTATTCTAGATTGGGTATTGTGCAATGAGAAGGGGTTAATTAATAATCTTGTTGTGCGGGGTCCTTTAGGGAAGAGTGACCATAACATGATAGAATGCTTCATTAAGATGGAAAGTGAAATAGTCCAATCCGAAACTAGGGTCTTAAATCTAAACAAAGGAAACTACGAAGGTATGAGGAGTGAGTTGGCTATGATAGATTGGGGAGCTTCATTAAAAGGCTTGACGGTGGATAAGCAATGGCTAACATTTAAGGAACGAATGCATGAATTGCAACAGTTCCTTTCTGGTGCAAAAACACAAAAGGAAAAACGGCCCAACCATGGCTAACAAAAGAAATTAAGGATAGTTAAATCCAAAGAGGAGTCATATAAAGTTGCCAGAAAAAGTAGCAAGCCTGAGGACTGGGAGCAGTTTAGAATTCAGCAAAAAAGGGCCAAGAGATTGATTAAGAGGGGAAAAATAGGGTATGAGAGTAAACTTGTAAGGAACATAAAAGCAGATTGAAAAGCTTCGACAAGTATGTAAAAAGAAAAAGATTAGCAAAGACAAATGTAGGTCCCTTAGAGTCAGAAACGGGAGAATTTATAATGGGGAACAAGGAAATGGCAGAGCAATTAAACAAATACTTTGGTTCTGTCTTCATGGAAGAGGACACAAATAACTTCCCAGAAATGCTAGGGAACCAAGGGTCTATTGAGAAGGAGGAATTAAAGGAAATTAGTATTAGTAAAAAAAAAGTGCTGGAGAAATTAATGGGACTGAAAGCCGATAAATCCCCATGGCGTGATGATCTGCATCCCAGAGTACTAAGAGAGGTAGCCATGGAAGTAGTGGATGCATTGGTTGTCATCTTCCAAAATTCTATAGATTATGGAACAGTTCCTGCAGATTGGAGGGCGGCAAATGTAACACCACTATTTAAAAAAGGAGGGAGAAAGAAAACAGGGAACTACAGACCAGTTAGCCTAACATCAGTAGCAGGGAAAATGCTAGACTATTATAAAGGATGTGATAACAGGACACTTAGAAAATATCAACGGGATTAGACGAAGTCAACATGGAATTATGAAAGGGAAATAGTGTTTGACAAACCTACTGGAGTTTTTTGAGGATGTAACTGGTAGAATAGTTAAGGGAGAACCAGTGGATGTGGTGTCTTTGGATTTTCAGAAGGCCTTTGATAAAGTCCCACATAAGAGGTTAGTGTGCAAAATTAAAACACATGGGATTGGGGATAATATACTGGCATGGATCGAAAATTGGTTAACAGACAGGAAACAGAGAGGAGGAATAAATACGTCTTTTTCGGGGTGGCAGGCAGTGACTAGTGGGGTACCGCAGGGATCAGTGCTTGGGCCCCAGCTATTCACAATATAGATCAATGATTTGGATGAGGGAACCAAATGTAATATTTCCAAGTTTGCTGATGACACAAAACTAGGTGGGATTGTGAGTTGTGAGGAGGATGCAAAGAGGCTTCAAGGCGATTTAGACAAGTTGAGTGAGTAGGCAAATACATGGCAGATGCAGAATTACGTGGATAAATGTGAAGTTTTCCACTTTGATAGGAAAAACAGAAATGCAGAGTACTATTTAAATAGTGACAGATCGGGAAATGTTGATGTTCAAAGGGACCTGGGTGTCCTTGTACACCAGTCACTGAAAGTAAACATGCAGGTGCAACAAGCAGTTAGGAAGGCAAATGGTATGTTGGCCTTCACTGCAAGAGGATTTGAGTACAGGAACAAGGATGTCTTACTGCAGTTATACAGGGCCTTGGTGAGACCACACTTGGAGTATTGTGTGCAGTTTTGGTCTCCTTAACTAAGGAAGGATGTACTTGCTATAGAGGGATTGCAGCAAAGGTTCACCAGACTGATTCCTGGGATGATAGGACTGTAGTATGAGGAGATACTGGGTCAAGCTAGGCCTGTATTCACTACATTTACTACACTGTATTTACTACACGATAACATCAACAAGTTCCATCCCACCATCAAGCTCACCATGGACTACTCCTCAGAATCAGTTTCTTTCTTGGACACACGAATCTCCATCAAAGACGGGCACCTCAGCACCTCACTCTACCGCAAGCCCACGGACAACCTCACGATGCTCCACTTTTCCAGCTTCCACCCTAACCACGTCAAAGAGGCCATCCCCTATGGACAGGCCCTGCGAATACACAGGGTCTGCTCAGACGAGGAGGAACGCGATGGACACCTACAGACGCTGAAAGACGCCCTAGTAAGAACGGGATATGACGCTCGACTCATCGATCGACAGTTCCGACGGGCCACAGCAAAAAATCGCATAGACCTCCTCAGGAGACTAACACGGGACGCAACCAACAGAGTACCCTTTGTCGTCCAGTACTTCCCCGGAGCGGAGAAACTACGCCATGTTCTCCGCAGCCTTCAACATGTCATCAATGAGGACAAACACCTCGCTATGGCCATCCCCACACCTCCACTACTCGCCTTTAAACAGCCACCCAACCTCAAACAGACCATCGTTCGCAGCAAACTACCCAGCTTTCAAGAGAACAGCGTCCACGACGCCACACAACCCTGCCACGGTAACCTCTGCAAGACATGCCAGATCATCGACACAGATACCACCATCACACGAGATGACACCACCCACCAGGTGCATGGTTCATACTCCTGTGACTCGGCCAACGTTGTCTACCTCATACGTTGCAGGAAAGGATGCCCCAGAGCATGGTACATTGGCGAGACCATGCAGACGCTGCGACAACGGATGAACGGACACCGCGCAACAATCGCCAAACAGGAGGGTTCCCTCCCAGTCGGGGAACACTTCAGCAGTCATGGACATTCATCCACCGACCTTCGGGTAAGCGTACTCCAAGGCGGCCTTCGAGACACACGACAACGCAAAATCGTCGAGCAGAAATTGATAGCCAAGTTCCGCACCCATGAGGACGGCCTCAACCGGGATCTTGGGTTCATGTCACGCTACACGTTACCCCACCAGCGAACAAATGTTATCTGTTTTTAATATAATGGGTCATTTGCTGGCTCTCTCTGCCTTCCGGATGTTTCTGCCTCTCTCTGTGTTTTTTTTTTCTCTGTTTTTTTTCCCTGTTTGTTTTTTTGTTGAATGTGTATTCGGGGGTTCTGCAGATGACACCTCTCTGTCTGAACACGGTGATTGCCTTGGCAACGGGCAGTTGCAGGGGCAGTCTGTAAACACCATGTATTATTCAATATGTATAAATGCGTAGGCTTCAAGGAGATCCTGAACATTTACCTGAGGAAGGAGAGAATCTCCGAAAGCTTGTGAATTTAAAATAAAATTGCTGGACTATAACTTGGTGTTGTAAAATTGTTTACAATTGTCAACCCCAGTCCATCACCGGCATCTCCACATCATGTATTCACTAGAGTTTAGAAGAATGAGAGGGAATCTCATTGAAACGTATAAAATTCTGACAGGGCTAGACAGACTGGATGCAGGGAGGATGTTTCCCTTGGCTGGGGAGTCTAGAACGAGGGATCACAGTCTCAGGATATGGGGTTGGACATTTAGGACTGAGATGAGGAGAAATTTCTTCACTCAGAGGGGGTGAACCTGTGGAACTCTCCACCACAGAAGGCTGTGGAGGTCAAGTCACTGAATATATTTAAGAAGGAGATAGATAGATTTCTAGACACAAAAGGCATCAAGGGGTATGGGGAGAGAGCGGGAATATGGTATTGATAGACGATCAGCCATGATCATATTGGAGCAGGCTCGAAACGCTGAATGGCCTACTCCTGGTCCTATTTTTTATGTTTCTATGTTTCAAATGGTGGTAGAAGTTTGGAACTCACTTCTGCAAATGGCAGTTGATGCTAGCTCAATTGTTAATATTGAATCTGAGATTGATAGATTTTTGTTAACCAAAAGGTATTAAGAGATATGGGGCTAAGGCGGGTATATGGAGTTAGTTCACAGATCAGCCATAATCTCATTGAATGACGGAACAGGCTCAAGGGGCTAAATGGCCTACTCTTGTTCCTATCCCAAATTTCCTACTATTATAAGCGCATGTCTATTAGTGCATTAGTTCTATATAACACAGTCAGTATTTATTACTCTTTACCTGCTCTAGTTGTTAACAAAACATCGCTGACATTAAAAAGATAAATGTGGGGGGGACGGGTGTTGGGTAAGTGGAGGGACAGGACTCCAAAATATACTTCGCTCTTCTAATTAGGGTGGGAATTAAAAAACTGTTACCTTCTTGTAAGATACACAAATTTTAATGTTCTTTCCCAGGTATGGATTTGCAATACTAAGCCAGCACTCTTAGATTAGTTATGGCACTCACCCAGCGAGCAGTTTGAGAAGAAAGAGCACTAATTGCATTTGTTTCTCATGCTGGATGGTATTCAGGATAAATTGAATTAGGATGCATCAGTGCTGGTCAAGCACAGGAGCACTCAGGTGAGCTGTGCTTCCTGGCTTAGGTGCTTTCCCATTGGTATTCAGGTTGGGAGAGAATGGTATGATTTCATATGGGGAAAATTTGAAACAGAGACAAGCTCAGCCTGGTCTGATGTGTCCCCCCAGCAGGTGGCTACAGAGTAGCATTCTTAGAGGTCTGGGGGTAGGTCAACTAGCAGCCAGGGAACAGTATGATGGCAAGGATGGGAAAGGATTGAAAGAGCAGAGGAAAAAAGATTGCAAACCATGGAAGGAGAGAATATCCATTCGTATATTACAAAATACAGAATCCTTCAAGTCATCTCACTTCTCCAGTTGGGCGGGCGGGTGGAATGGAATGGCCTGGCCAGCACAGACTTCTCTCTGACTACTTCCACTGTGATCCGTTAGCAAAGAAGTGCAATTTGAGAAAGGGAAGTCAGGTGATAGGTTGCTTTTTTTCCTTCCCCGAGATAGAATTGCTTAAACTTATAGCACAAAGGAGACCATTTGGCCCATCATGCCTGTGCCGGCTCTTTGAAAGAGCTGAGCAATTAAACCCACTCCCGTTCTTTGCCCACAGCCCTGCAATTTTTTCCTTTTTAAGTATATAACTAATTCCCTTTTACAAGTTATTGAAGGCAGACAGTGACTCGAGTGCATAAACTCCTGGTCACGAATGAAGTACCCAGCTATTTGAAATACCGGGCTGCTAAAATAACAAAACAGCTTAATAAGAAAAAATGGACAAATAATAGGTAGTATAATGTTGAATTTGAAATAACTCATGTAAGTCTTTCTCATGATACATATTTACTGTGAATAAATTGGCCTTCATGATGCACTTCAATTTTTAATAGTATGGAGACTTCTGTTATGTTGAAAGAACAAGGGGACTTAAACCTAAAGGAGATTTTATGCTGACATTACAGTATCTACAGCAGTTTTCTTTGTCTCCTTCTGTTTTTATTTAACTGGAGTCAAAACTTGTTAGTAGAACTAAACTGTCCATTGTTATTTTTGTCTACCCCTCATTTTTGGCATTTAAAAAAAATAAAATTTCTCCCTCAGGCCACAGGCAATCTTTTCCAGATGCTTCAAAATATTTTAAAAGCCAATTCACACACAAATGTCACTGCGTCTGCATGAGGCCATCTTCCTCAGTTATTTGGAATGCGATTTTCAGATGTTCTCTATTTAATCTCTGGATATGATTTCCGCCTTAACGTCCCAACAGGGAACAATTGATACTTTCTTCTGACTGTATCTTAGATCCCAGAAACCCAAATCCCAACCACTAGGAAACTTTAAAAAAAACAATATTTAAAGCTTAATTTCAGATAATTGAGAACTGAATACATTTTAGTTACAAATAGGCCAACGTGTTCTTGGAATGGTAATCTAGATAATATTCATTTTATACTGGACGCAATGAGAGTAATATGTAGATATGTCCATTAATGTACTGTCTGTTGTACTTTTGTACTCATTGAGCAAAACTGTATCTGTAGGCTCCAAAAGGTGGAATCTGATACTTGCTCTCTCTCCTGTTAACAATTCCCAACATTGTTGGTGGTTGTCAGCTGTACCTAATGCAGTAGCTCCTTATTAAAATCACATCAGTGCCCAAGGATAGCCTGCAGCTTAACACTACTGCGAGGGAGGATTTAATAGTTGTGTAGTTACATTAGACTTGATCGGGAATGCTGTATGTAGTTCTTCATTTTGGCGCTTTTTCTCAAAATGAAGAATTTGGTGCATCTACATGAAAATGAGTACATTTTCAGGCAGAAAATGTTTTTGTTAAAAACAAATACAAGTTCTTGATGCTAGTTGGCCCATCAGTGGGGGGGACAGGGGAAATGAAATTTGTGGCTGGGATACTGCCTCCATTGCTCAGTTGGTAGCCAACAAGGTCCCAGACTTGTACTGAGTTAGCTCATCTCAGAGTTCCCACTTTTGATTGTCAACTGGTAACTCCTGCTGGAAAGTGGCTGTACGTAGATATACGGGGACTGGGTCACATTTGAAAAATATCCACTTGGGTGACGTACTGGAGGGAAGTTGACGCCTGTGAGCCTCCGATTTTAACTTGGAGTGGGAATCCGGGGGGGGGGGGGGGGGGGGGCGGTGGTTTCAAAGGCAGAAGTGGGTGATGACTGTCCAATCCCCCCACCCCTGGAGCATGAAGTCTGGGAGATTTTAACTCCCGAGCCTCATTTGAATGCCCCGGCATTGACTCCCGCTGGAAGCTGGCACATTTAATGTCAATGTTGGTTGGTGGGAGTGGAGATTCATAGGGCATCAAGCCATCGCCAGGGACCCACGGAAATGGTCCCCGGCAAGGTAACTGAAAAGGCGGGCCGGGAGGGGGGGAAAATCAGCAAAGTTTGCAATCGGGGTGGGGGCAGGGGGGAAGTCCGAGACAGGGGAGCCCACATGGAAACTTTAAAAATTAAAAATAAAATACTTATTTGTGTCTCCTGTAACCAGGGTGCTGCTAGTCTCCGGCTTTCGTGGGCAGTTCCTGGACTGCAGCTCTTATTTGGCCCACAGTTAAAATGGCGTACCCATTCCGATGATGTCATTGGGACTCGACTCCATTTAAACTAAGCCCCCACTCCTCTGGGGCGGGTGACTTTCCCATGCCTGATATCAGGTATAGTGGTTGGGGGGACGGGACGGGACGTGCTGGGAACACGGTGCGAATGCATCAGCTTGTGGGGGGCATAAAATACCTCCTGTAGAACTGTTTGCCAGAAAGAAGATTGGAGAAAAAATATATTAAGAAGTTAAAAGAAAATTGAGAGTGTGTCAACACACTTTGCCCTTCTTCACTTCCAAACAGTTGCCTCACAAACAAAATGGTCAGCAGCTTCAGGGAAGGCTGCTTATCTGGTCTCGTTTGCAAAACGCTGTACATCTTGGAGTTCTCATATTGTTAACGCTTTTCAGCTTTGGCTCTTCCCCCTCTGCTATTATACGAACTGATATTAGTATGTATCTTTGTGACAAACTCTAGCCTATGTGTTAGGATGTGTTACAGGATAACACATTATCCTTGCAATCTGATTGATCCTTTAAAGTCTTCATGTAGGATATTTCAATTTAATGGTAAAGGGCCAGTATATAATGAGATCTATCTACTTCTGTCACAAACTTGGCAACTTCAAAAGCATGAAAAGCAACAAAACTGCTGGTGTTCCTGCTTTTTAAGTTACCAGGATCGTGACAAATGAATTTCCTTTCCTGGGCAAAATATCCTACTAAAGCAAAAATAAAATAGCAGGGTTCCCATTATTTTGAGGTGAATAGCACAACCAATTTTTACCGAAACTTAAAATCCACGTCTAAATTGTCAGGCACTTTGGCAGCATCCAGCCAGTTAAGGCTCCTTATACATAACACTGAAGACCAAATTGAATGTGTAACAAACAGCACAACTGAAATGTATCAGGCACTTTACAATGTCAGGATTCTGACAATATTTAGAAACCAAAGCTTTACTTTTGTGGTTCATGATAGCATCTGAGCTCTTTGATTTTACTGTAGCTTTGTGACACTTTCATCAGTGTTTAATGTTCTATATATGCCCTATGGTAAACAACACAATAGTTTCCCTAAAATTAGACTCACCACAATGAGGGGTGAAGAAAAAAAAACTTTCAATCATAAACATATTTTTCTAAGGCAGAACTTGAGTCATTTCAGTTTTAAACAAAAAACACAAACCTGTTTCCCATCAGTTTTAAACTTAAGTGATTACGTTCTGAAAACGTTAACTTCACGCAATACAGGGAACAAAGTATGAAAAACATGATGTGCATCTACCATTACTTTACATTTGAAGAAAACAATTCTTAAACTCGTTAAGAATTCTTAAGAACCATTCTTAAATTCTTAACCACATAGGAATTAAAAAAAAATTCACCCAAGTAAACAGACAACAAAACATAAAAACGGATTCAGCATCTGCCTTCCATCAGCATCTGGCATGTGCATGTTCTCACAAAGCAGAGGTCATGTGCACTGCCCTGTTGTGCTTCAGAAATTAGATTGTGGTTCAGGCTCACACTGTACTCTCCGCCCCCACCAAAGTTAAGTGACATAAACGCATCTGAATCACGCCAATCTGTGAAGACTAATGTTAGTCCACTGCAACAGAAAGTCTCCCTGCTGATCTGAGTCTGTAAGAACAAATGGGCTCAAATCAAAACGTACATGTGCATGCGATGGACCAAGTGAATTTGTGCTGACTCTAAATTAAAACTGATCGCTTTATTATCTTTGATGACTGAAACTGCTCCACAGTTGGCCCCAATTAAAAGGAATATTCCAAGCTGCTCAATGAGAAATGAGGTTTGACTTGATGACATCCAGTAAAATATGGGATTACTGCTGGCGGCTGTGTTAATTGGAATAGGCAGAATAGCCATCTCAAACTGTTGCCCTGCTGTTGCATGGCCACTTTGAGCATGATTACTTTGGGACGATAAAACAAGCAACGGTGATTACTGCATCTAGGTCGGTGAGCTGAAAAACATTTTTTTATTTGATAAGAGTAATTTTTTTAAAAATCTAGGCTGTCTCAACGTCTGAGTGGTAAATGCACTGCCTGGCCTGACACTGACTAGGAAGGGCCAGATTTAATCCCGGCTATAGTAGCCATGAGGGAATTGCATCAGCACAACTGGGTTTGGGGGGGGGGGGGGGGGGGGGGAGGAGGAGAACACGCTGGCTGCTTCCCTCTGATTGCTGTGCAGTGGGAAATGCGCATGTGCAGATGCTGGATGAGAATCTGGTGTGGCTGTGAGGACCTATCTACTTACTGCTTAGGCTCAAACACGGAGAATGGTCACGGGCAAGGTGCTGGAGGAGTCACCATCTTCAGAAGAGGGGAGGAATTTGGGAAAAGAGCATCCAAGGAAATTGGCTGATTTGATATTACAGGAAAGTATTTTGTTCTTCATTTTATAAAAAGAATCTGCAGTATTCCTTCAAGCCTGTGTAAACAGACAAGTTGAAGTGAATTGGAATTGAATGCTGCAGCAACCCAGCAACAAATACTGTTGGAATATTAGGATATTGATAATATGCTAAATTGCTACCTACAAGTGTTCTCAGATGGCATACTAATTCCTGCTTTATTTGTCTGGATCACTGCTGTTCCCTTGGTAAACACAGAAAAATATCTGACCAGATTCAAATTGTTTTCACTTTAATCAGTGAATTATACGTCAATCTGTAGAGCAAGTGGGGCTTCATGTCTCTATCCTATTTTGAACTGATGGCAAGTTATTCTTATTTGGATCAATCTGGAATTGAGTTGATCACCATTGATAATAAAACGTATTTGACGCACATCAGCTATGAATTTGGATTGAATCCAAATTTTAGAAATGCTAGTGAGCTGGTAACTTTAACAATGTAGTTGTGAATGCTCATTAAATGAGCGTCCAGCTCATCTGGCAATCCCCCTTTGTTGATCCTCTTTCGCGGAGTTTTGTGGAGCATTACTGAATCACTGGATGGAGTGCTCCCAATTTGGGAGGGAGCTCACAGCAAGATTTATCTAGCCTCACTGACAGCAACCAATGTAATTTCTTGGTCCAAACCATTCACTCCTTGATGAAGAACTATGTTCCTTAGTGCAGGAAATCTGCATTTTAAAAAAATCTACAAATCATGAATAAATTGCAAGTTTTGGCACCATTGGAACAGTTTTTCAGATGAGACATTACACTAAGGCCCCAGCTGCCCTTTCAGGTGGATGTAAAAGATCCCGTGGCATTATTTGAAGAAGAGCAGGGGAGTTCTCCCAGGATCCTGGCCAACACTTATATTGGGGATTTTACAGAGAAAATTGATATACATGCACAAAGGTTTATAATACTAATAAAACTAGAAGTGAAAACAGTGTTGTCAACACTGACTGTGTAAGTATTTTATAACCCTCACGTTTCATGCAGGAGATCTGCATGAAGCACAGCGCTATATAAAAAAAATACGAATTGTGAATAAAATGCAAGTTTTGGCAATACTGATGGAATTGAATAGTATCCAAAAATATCCTGGCTCTACACATTTCAAATCTTTTTGGCCAGTTTCTTGGAGTTTTCTGTAGGGCCCTATTATAAAACTTCCTGGTTTTATTGTTAGCTGAGATTCTCAAGTGGCAGCAACCTAGGAATCTCACACAAAGAAAGAACTTGCATTTATATAGCACCGTTCATGACCTCAGGATGTCCCAAAACACTTTACAGCCAACTAAATACTTTTGAAATATAGTCAGTTGTAATATAGGAAACGTGGCAGCCAGTATGTGCATAGCAAGGTCCCACAAACAGTAATGAAAAAATCACTAGATCATCTGTTTTAGGTGTTGGTTGAGGGATGAATTTTGGCCAGGATAACGGGAGAACTCCTCTGCTCTTCCCTGAATAGTGGCGTGCCAACATAGATTATATGCTCAAGTCTCTGGAGTGGGACTTGAATCCATGACCTTCTGACTCAGAGGTGAGAGTACCACCACTGAGCCGCTGCTGACATAATTTGTAATATCTTTCAACAACTGGTATTTTTCTTCTTCCTCTGTATTGTTGTAGAAAGTTTATTAAAAATAAAATTATCATCCGTTTTAGGCAGACACATTGACAAGGTTGGTCGAAAATAAGAAAAATAGGTGGGAAAGCTTAAAATATGCCCTCAGGCAAAGTGCATTCTTTTAGTAAACTTTTCTAATTTGCATGTAGATTTTACACAAGGTTTTGAGATCATTCTCATTGTATTTGCTGCCTCTATCACTTATGGTGAGAGAACCTGGTGTCCATGGTTACCTTGGACAGCACATTCCCAGAGATCTTGAGACCATGCTTAGTGGTCAAATTTGCTTCCAAAAGCCTTTGCGTTACTGTATAGTTATCGTCATGGCATAGCTTTAATCTGTAACCTGCCAACCACTCCTCTCCCATCTCATACCAATCACACCACGCAGCTTTAACCCTCAGTAGCGATTTTATGTAACTTGCATTGTAATGTTCAGTTGCTACAAGAATGCTAATACAGTACATACACAATCCTCTGCTTGACCTGCTTAATACTATTCCTTACAATCAGAAGTGCACCAAGCTGTATAATATGTCAAATATGGCTAGGCTGCCCAAATAAGGAAAGGGTGATTGCAACTTTTACGGTTCAAATACTCACACAACAAACCTTCATTCATTTCAATGTGATTCACAAAAGCAGACCGTACAAGTTACAGTCCTTTTTAGGTACGTAGCACAGAAAATGCACAGTTGAAGCATAATCGGAGTACATGACATAACATTATTTGTTGCAGGAGTCAATGGTTTTGTACAATGTATTGTGGATGCAGGAAATGATTATTTATTTACCCCCATAAAGCACAGAAAAGTTTGAAAACCACTGAGACAAAGTAGCAGATACCATGAATCAAACTGACATTTTCCTTTGTATCTACGTAAGGATTAGTGTAGCATGTCAGAGAATTAGAAAATTAGCTATCATCTAAGATTTAATGACATCTATCTTTGACAAACTTTGATGTTAATAGACACATTGCCCTTTTGCAATGAAATTGTGTAGTAACCTGTTGTTGTCAAGCTTTCTTGTTTTAATGACTAACGTGGATTATACAGTACAATGGTACATTGTGCTTTAATTTCTTGTCAAATCATGGAAACCAGTTCTTGAACTAAATGACAGATTTTGTTTGTGGCAGATATTAGTCATTAGGTTTTCTGGCTTCATGCATGAAACTCTGGAATTAATCAATGTTGTGATATTTGTTAACAAATGCTGTGAAGAATATATTGAACTTGCAATTTTCTTTTCTTGGAGTTCAATTATTTCTCCATTTTTCTTTCTTTCACATCCTTGAGTCAATCCCAGAATCTACTAGAGCCACAGTAAAGCAAAGCAAGTCAACCATAGTTTTTCTTCCCTTTCAAGAAAGGATGCCTTGCTGTCGGGTGGTAAATCCAAGGATTGATGTAATTCACTGAAGGAGATAGGACAGGTAGCCTTTGCTAGTTGGAAAGCAAATATATGCTCTAGTAAATCCAATTTACAGTTGGGATTTTAAAAAAAGCAAATATGAATTATATTAGGATATGGTTATTGCTGTGAAGCTACTGCAGTATTTACATTTTCTTTGAACTTTATCTTGCCTATTTTGTCCTTTTCAATCATTTTTTTCCAGGTAGTCAGATGGACAAGCTATCTATGTCGCACATACTTGAAAACACTGCTGTTCAAGAGCAGTGTGTGTTACCAGATATTTGCAATGTGTCAAAGTGCTTCTTACCCTCAAGCCAAGACACTGGCTGTCCAATTAATAGCAGCAAGAACTCATTTTAAGCATAGCAGGCACACTTGTGTCATGCAGCTTTTGAATCTGAACTTATAACCACAGTGAAGGGAGTTTCTCCACTACTATGTTAGCAGGCATTATACCATCATTTATTTAACAATCTATCCATGGGAATTTTCTCCTTTTTCTCTCACCTGCGAAGCAACAGTTTGGGATGGTTCTTGCTCTCAAGGTTTTTCTCAATCAGATCAGAGAGTAGATGCTTTAAAACATCTGTGGCATATTCTAGCTTGCCTTGCAGTGCAGTCATGATCAAGGATGCCACATTTCCACGGTCTCTCATCGAAAAGCTCCGCTGTAATTCCAGCGTCCGAATGAAAGTCAACAAGAAAACCTTGTTGTTAATGAGCTGTCCAAAGAGTTTCAGTGCTTTTTCCACATTCTGCTGCCCATTTCCTGGAACCTAGGACATAGTGGTCAAGGGTGAGATACAATAGGTTGACTGGTGCCTTTTTTAGTCAATGAAATTTCACTGAGAAACCCAATCACCAACCACCCTTTTTAGAAACATTAGCAATGCCTTGTGTATATTACAGCATTTTCAGTTTTTATTCAAATCTTTACATTCACAAATTTATTTTGTTTAAATTTTTGAAGCAATGGGGTAGATCTTAACTCTAGACATGGAACGGACGAGCAGCAGGCGTGGGAGGCCCAGTCCATTTCGAGAGCTGGGCCTCATTACCATGATGCCGGTGAACTGCACACCTGATAAACATCCCGTTGCAGCGTGCAGGTTCCGGGCTGGCACAATGTCAGGCGGCCCAGAGGCTGACCCAGCCAGCAGTCAGGTAGGACCATGGGTAGGGTGGGGAGAAGCCTGCTCCTCCTGGCTCCACAAAAATAATAATTAACTCTCTTCAGTTGTCCCTCTAAATTGCATCTGGGTCCTATGTATGTCAAAGGACGCCAATTTGCATAGATTAATGAGTCTCCTGTCTGATTCAGGCGGGCACCTGGGCTGCCCAGATACAGTCCTCAGTAAATATGGTCGCAGAGCGGGGCGGTAAGTGGTGAACAGGGATATTTAACTCTGCTACCGTCCTGTTTCTGCCAGGTGGGCCGAGTTACTATAGAATCATACAACACAGAAGGAGGCCATTTGGCCCATCATGCCTCTGCCAGCTCTTTGAACGAGCATTCCAATTAGTCCCACTCGCCTGCTCTTGCTTTTTTTTCCCCCTTCAAGTAACTTTTGAAAGTTACTACTGAATCTGCTTCCACTACCCCTTCAGGTAGTGCATTCCAGATCATAACAATATATTTGAAACTTAGCCATACCTCCAGCTCCCGTAAAACTGGATGATCCTCAATTCCAGGAAACAAAACTCGCATTGCATATGTCCTGTAGTCAAGATATGGAATTCCAGCTCTGTCCAAATCACTGGTTAACTCATTAATATCTGTCTGAAGTTCTGCAAAAGCTATCAAAAAAAGAGGGACTGTCATACTATTTGTTTATTTTTCTTCCAATAGGGAGTTGCTGTCAAAAGAGTCAGGAACAGTTACGGAAAATTTCTATGGAAATTTTTGTAAAAGCAGATTATGCACTTCACTTAAGATAATATACATTTAGTGTTTGTAATGTACTGATTAAACTGCAATTATAATGTATCTTTCATTTTTGCTCCATCTTTCATGCTCCAAGCTGCCCACCAGTCCTCTCCATAACCTCTAGGTGGTATTCCAACAGATGGTGTGAGAACTGATGGAATGTACTCTGTTGAGATGAATGAATGAATCTGAACGATAGGCAGCCTAAAGTACAAGCTCACAGTCTTTGGTATAGGAACCAACGAGGCAGTCGCTGAAGCTAACTGGCCACCTCAGAAATACAGGAACAAAATTTAACGAATGGATATAAATAAGATGATCTCGTAACATTACAGGACTTGTGCTGTATATTCAGGGCCAATATCACAATCAACAGCAACAACCTGGGATTTTAAGTCATAGCATTTCAACTTTATAGCTCCAGGGATCACATGCGTAAAATCAGGCATGCAGGTTCGCATGCCCAATATAATGCATTTTGCTTTGTTAAAAAAAGCCAGGTCTTTGGATGTTCCTCTGGTGACCAGGGCAAACCTTACTGGAGCTACAAACATTATTTAAATGGATCCAGCACCGGATTTAGCATCTTTTTTTTCTTATTACTCTCTCGTGGATAGCACTGCTTGACTATATAAAGCAGGCACTGCAGTGTGAGATATTCCAGGATTTGGCTACTTGGAGTGAATAGCACTTTTTATTCCTAGTTGGAGAGCTAGAATTTTTTGTGGCTTACTATATTGTTTTATCTACGTTTTCATTGGTGGATTAATTTTTGTTGGTGTTTTGCTCCGGCACAATTATATGTCATGTGTTATGTACGTTCCTGAGGGCGAGTGATTTCAGTGCTGGGGTAAGGGTAACTTTCCCACTTTGGTATTCAATGCCAGCAATAAACCGCTATAAAGAATACCACACAAACTGCATTGGCTCAAGAAGGTGGCCCACCACCACCTTCTCGGAGCAACTAGGGATGGCCAATAAATGCTGGGGTTGTCAGTGATGCCCATATCCCGAGGGTAAATAGATCAAAAATTGTTCCAGTGTATGCAACTCATAAAATACTGATGCTTTTGAGGGCAACTGAGGCTAAAGTATTGTGATTGATTACCAAGAAAGTCCCAACCTAAAAATACAACCTGGATCATTTTGTGAAGTAACTGCCCCTTTATGTGAAAATGTGATGAGATCAGCAGTGAATCAAACTTGCTAATTACCTTAACATAAGGGCATTAATGTCCATTTGTAAGGAAACAGTGGAAATTCTTAGATAGGCCCTAGACTTTTACTATATCCCATTTTCACAGTACTCTACCTTCAGTAAGTACTGTCCCTTTGGAGCAAATTACTTTATAGTGCTAGGACATTAGAATAACAATGCATCAATCACATTACCAAGCAAAACTACTTTGCTTACTCATGTCTATTGGAAACTGAATTGAACAGCTGGCACACATTACTCTTGCCCCCGAACAGCAATCAAAAATAAATTACCAACTTCTTAATAGTTGGTACCAGATGTGTGCAACTTTAGCTATCTCCTCCAACTTCTGAAAATGTATCTTTTTCCAAGAGTGAAACTACTTGAAAATGATAGTGTGTTGTGTCTGTTGATCTCTGCCCCCTTCAGGGACACAAACCAACTTTCAACTTTTTTTTAATTTTCCAAAAATAAGCTTGCTATGCAATATCATGTAATTGCACTGCCTAAAATCTGATCCTCTGGATGTCTGCACAAAAAACAACTTTTAGTAGAAACATCTTTCACATTATTTTGTGCTGTGGTACCATAGGATAAATTCACTGGTCCACAGGGAGCACAATTTAGCTCTATCGGCGCTACAGTATTGTAGTCCCACCCCTGGCACTCCCCTTGACTGTGGCTTCCTGCTCGGAGTGGTGAGGGGGGGGGGAATTTACCCTTAGAATTGGCCACCCAAATATAGTTTCCCTCCCAACCAATTTGAACCTGACCATTAAATGGCAGCCAATTATGAGTATCAGTTTAAGTAGGGATTCAAATCTAGTTCTCTGAAAGGGAATCCTGAACACCACCCTCTCTAGATACTAGGCCAAACCGATTTAATAAAATATTACTTTTTTTTCCCCAATAAGATTTTAGCCTGGCTCTTACCTTCTTTGCATTCCAAAGCGACACGTGATTCGAGATTATCCATCTGCATCTGCAGTCGTTTTAGGGTCAGATCATTTTCCCTTGATTTCCGTTTGTAGGCAATCAGAACAATTATCACTATGACAAGCAGAAGACCACCACCTGCCGCGATGCTAATGATGGCTGGGAGGGTGAGCAGACTGTCAGATATGACGTGGACCATACCGGGTGAGAACTGTAATCCACCCACCTGGACCTGTAGTACAAAACAAAACACACCAACAGAGTGGGGGTAATTTTTAACTGAAGACAATGGAAAAGAAAATCCGGCAGGATGTAAAATGGGCAGCCGATTTACTAATGAATCTCTAATACAGAAATGCCCTCAGATGAGGACTTTTTAATGTTCCTTTGGGTAAGTGATTTCTGTGCTGGGGTAAGGAACACCTTGGTATTCAATGTCAGTGGCAAACAATTCCTGCTCAAGTAATGTATGGGCCA
This sequence comes from Heptranchias perlo, assembly GCF_035084215.1. Classification (NCBI taxonomy): domain Eukaryota; kingdom Metazoa; phylum Chordata; class Chondrichthyes; order Hexanchiformes; family Hexanchidae; genus Heptranchias; species Heptranchias perlo. Next base: position 27,140,007 of record NC_090351.1, on the reverse strand, counting down.
GAGGCAGAGTACAACTCCTTCCACTCTGTTCCAACAATGTGTCTTAACATTAGCCTCAGAAAAGCACCCCCACTGCAAGTGTGTAATTTTATTCTCCCCATTCGTCCTACCTTCAATTCTAGTTTTTTTTTTTACTGAGGACTCCTGTCTATTAGGGAATGGCTTGAGACCCTCACAACCAGAGATGGGAAACATTGATGGTCTCAAAACGTGAAAGCAGAATGTTTAAATCTACCCATCCAAAGTACTTTCTAAAGCTTCAATGATTAAAATTTGTACAGAAGCAGAGGCAAATACAATTGGGTTATTCAAAACACAAGTGGATCCCATTTTTGAAAAGTTTGTGGACTAGATGAATAAACTTTCATGGGTTGAATGACCTTTTCTCATCCCTGACTTTTCTTACATTCTTACTGTGTGTGTAAGATGTTTTTAGCCACAGTGTTGACAGAAATTTGGAGGTTTATATCTGACCTCATGTCCAGAGACTTCACTGGTGAGCTATCTGAGGACGGGATCAGCTTCCACGACACACTGGCACCCTTGATTTTCTCCCTCCCAAACTTCTCCTTCAAAGTCAAAAGTGTGGGCTGAGCCTTGGTATGAAAAATTGGGCCGAGATCATGTTATGGCTATCCAGACTCAAAGAAAAATATTTCATAAACAAATAAAAATAAATTGTGGAAATCTGTTCCAGGCATAACACTGGTTTTATTTTGGATGGGACTGGATGAGAGGAATGAACATTTGGCTGGTTATGTTGTGCAGAATGTTGAACAGCCAACATTCCTCTTGGGTGCCAGTAAAAAGCTAATTTGTCTGCATTACAAATGGCTGCTAAGAGAGGGAGAATATCTAACTTTTTATTGCCAGTGCTAGCACAAAGTTTTTGTGTTTGTATTTGGCATTGCGTTAATTCTATTTTAGGAGAAAATGAGGTCTGCAATATTTCAAAACTTTGGATCTCCTCTTCAAATGATAGAAATTGCTGACGTATCTTTTAAGATGGGTTAGACGTAATGTGCCAATTGTTTCTGATCTATATTTTAACTGGTCAGGGTAATTGATAATGAAGTTGGAAATTGATACATTTTTCTGCCAAAACTGGGCACAGATTTGAGATAGGAATATTAAAATAAATAGGCAATTTAGTCAGAAATTCTTTAGCAAAAGGGTGCTTAAAATTTGGTTTCAAATTACCAATGTAGGTGGTCAAGCTGGAAACTTTTGAAGGTTTCAAAAAGAGAATGTACAAATTCCTGGCATCTGAAATGATTTCTGATTATTAAACGATAGAGATATCGCACAGTAAAGTACGGGCAGGCTGAATGGATTGATGCTTTTCTTCTGCCCAGAAGATATTGCTATATTTGATCATGTTTTAAGTCAGGAGTGTCTAACCTGTGGCCCTCGTGCCACTTGAGTGTGATCCCTGGTAATTCAGCCCACAAAGTCCAGGCAACTCACTGATGAATCAGAACTCTTCCAGTAATTCATTTTTTAAAAATCTCATGAAGTGGGATTACAGTTGAGAATAAGCATAACACCAAGTTCACCAAATTTAGACAGTTTGGCTGCTTTATCCCAGAGTGCAACATTTCTTGGCTAGGCCTTACAGATTTTTTTTGTTTTATGGTGAAGGGGAAGCTTGAAACCGATTCAATTTTTCACTTTCTTGTTGGGGAGTTAGTTATGATTTTTAGTACAGCTTTGGATAGAGCACAGATTAGACTGGATGCCAAGAACCCATTACTCTCTATGACCTCAAATTACTCACCAGGACTCTAAGCTGTCCACTTAAATTTGGAGGCTCACAAAGTAACTGTGTCTCGGAAACAGTGACAGCACACGGTGTGTCACCGATCAATACAGTATAATTCAACTTTGCACCACCAGCAGCAGGAGGCAGCAAGTTCCGGCCCTGTCAATAGACAAACAGAATCTTAATATTCTCTTTTTTAACAAAAAGAATGACTTACAAGCAAGTCTAATTTAAATCAGAATACAATACAAGCATTTATTTCAGAAGCTTTTGCAGATTACTGACAATATAATTAACCTTCAGGGTGCTGAAGGTATATTCTCATACCTAGTCACTCAGAATTACATGGTTAGCATATTTTAATTATTTTAGAACTCTTCTAAATAAGTCTGATTTTATTCAGAATATAATTTTCTTCACTTTTTTAAAAAAAAACTATACTGATCACATGCAATTAACTGCCCGAGTAATGAAAGAGAATTATTGCTCTAAGTCATAAAATATAACTAGATATGGCAAAGCATTTCTTATTTACATAAGATAAATCAACTCTTGTGTAACTAAGCATTTTATCTCCCAGAAACTAATTATAAAAAATGTGATAATTTGTCAGCTTACAGAACACGTTAAAGTAATTACTTTAATACTTAACTCTTTATTACATTTTAATCAACTTTACATTTCACTCAATTCTGTGCCCTTCTAGCCGCTGGTCAGATTTCAGTTAATTGCTGCCATCCTATTGGCTCAATCGTAACTAAAGCAACGATCAACCATGAAATTCATTCTGATGATACAGGTAGATAACATGGTTAAAAGGGCATACGGGATACTTTCCTTCATTAGCCGAGGCACAGAATATAGGAGCAGTGAGGTTATGCTGGGACTGTATAAAATATTGGGTAGGCCACAGTTTCAGTACTGCGTACAGTTCTGGTCACCAGGTTACAGGAAAGATGTGATTACACTGGAGAGGGTACAGAGGAGATTTTACAAGCATGTTGCCGGGGCTGGAGAATTTTAGCGAGGAGAAAAGATTGGATAGGCTGGGGTTTTTTCTTTGGAACAAGGGAGGCTGAGGGGAGGTTTAATTGAGGTATATAAAATTATGACGGGACTAGATAGAGTGGATAGGGAGGACCTATTTCCCTTAGCAGAGGGGTCAGTGACTAGGGGGCATAAATGTGAAATAATTGGTAGAAGGATTAGATGGGAGCTGAAGAGAAATGTTTTCACCCAGAGGGTGGTGGTGGGGGTCTGGAACTCACTGCATGAAAGGGTGGTAGAGGCAGAAACCCTCAACTCATCTAACAAGTACTTGGACGTGCACTTGAAGTGCCGTAACCTTCAGGGCTATGGACCAAGTGCTGGAAAGTAGGATTAAGCTGGATAGTTCTTTTTCGGCCGGCACGGGCATGATGGGCCAAATGGCCTCCTTCTGTGCCGTAACTTTCTATGATAATTCAGTTAATGCTACAAAAGGTAAAGAAAAGGGATATTTTAATATGCCTCTCTCAAAAGGCCAGAAATAAAATTTTAAAGCGAGATTGCTGTCTTACCAAAGGTTATTTGCCCCAGTTAAGAGGGGGAATCCTCTGATCATCAGTGAGCACTGGTCAGAGAATCAAAGGTTAAACTGCTGTTGCCCTATCTATGAGCACAGCTCCCTGATCCGATCTATGAGCATAACTCCCTGCTGGGAGTGTGGGATTATCCTTTCGATCTTTTACATGGATGAGTACTCACTGCTACCTCGCACCTACTCTATCCAACAGCTACAAGTTTATTGAATGAAATTATGCAAAATATCATAAGAGGGAACTTTACAAATAAAGAATATAAGGCAAAAATTTTCTGAGTACTACTTTTCAATAAAAATCATTCTTTAACATTGAAGAAATGACATTTCATTACTCAGATGGTACTTCAAATGTCGTGTGGTGAGACACACTGAAAATTACAATTAAATAGGTTACAACTTAAAACATTGTGTTGCGACAATTCTATGCACCTCATCAGTTCAGAGCATAAAGATACCTTAAAAAACCAATCACTTCAATTTTAATCCCTTCAAAGCCCTAAATCTATGCAATTATTTGAATAAAATGTCTCTGGGGTGCTCCAGTGGGTCCATGTGTATTCAGGGCAGTATGAGACTTATAAACCAGAAAGGTCCCAGGTTTGAGTCTTGGCCTGCACCGAGATAGCTGATCTCAATTTGTAAATTAAGATGAGACAAAACAGGCACAATTTTAGTAATATTAGGAAGCATCAGTAAAAAGACAAAAAAAAAATCAAAGACATCGCATAAAACTCTCTCTGCATACTGTGCCGGAACAAGATTTTCACCAGACACCCAAACCAGTCAGCCTCAGGGTACCTGGGCTTGGGGCAGGAGGCACTTTTTCTCTGCTATTGAGTTTGGTCAGTGTAGCTATCAATTTTTCCAACTGGTAGTGTTTTTCAGACCTCTAATGTTGCTCCATTGTTCAATTGTTATCGCTCACTCATTGGAAAAGAAGAGTAGAAATGCGTTTACTGTCAGCATCATGGAAATATTAAATACAACTGGTCAAGGTTGAATTATTACTTTGCTGATTTAAGGGGAAAATTCAGAGAGCTTTGTCTTCTTGAAAGTTTGACTCATTATTCACCTCCCTCAGTTGATTAATTAAGTTGGGTAGTGTTGGTAATATTGATTCATTTAAGAGTCCTGCAATTCAAGAAGGTTTTTTTTTAAATGCTCGATATTCATGCAGAAAATTCAAACATGTAATAGCTATGTTTAAATTTCTTGCATGAATTATGAGCTTTAGAAAACGTTCTGTAAATCATGGGACTCGTGTGTGAAGCATGATGTTGCCAATGCTGCTCAAAACAGTGTAAAGAGCACATTGTATGTTGGTGAGATCAGGCTCAGTAAGAAATGGCCTTCTCTTGTTCAAGTCATATGTTCTTAAAATCTACCTAGAGGTAACAGGATGAATTCAGTGATCCTGTGCTCCCAGCGGGGAACTTCACTTGAAGGGACTGGGGCATGGAGATAGAACTACAACATTATAGTTGTGATTTTTCAAACTGCACTCCTAATGAATGAGGCTGCATGCTGGAAGTGCAGGATCAATTAATTTATCCATCCACGTTCTATGATTTTGTTTCCTTCTATATTAGGTAATATGACAAGGCACTGATTACAAGGCAATAATTTCATCTCACGGTTTGTGGTGGTTATATATTGCTTGTGCTTTATGATGCCATCTGAATGCTGAGTTCTGAGATACTAGGTTGATGCACATGTAGCCCACTGTGAAGAGAGGCCACAACAGCAACTCAAACTGATCTTTTTGATTTAAGAAAAATGCAGTCTGTAAGTAAGTAAGTTAATTAATATGGCATGTTTAGGTCAGTGAAAAAGCTAAAAAAAATTAAAATGAATGGCTTACATGGCATTTTTCATATTTATTTTCTGAACTGACACTAATTAGGTACATACTGTCTCTTGTAATTATTTCCAGTTATACATTATTTTCCATAATAACCAGTCAATGGTCATTGGGCAAAAGGTGATTTCCAGCATAATGCATCACTTAAAAGACATGACATCACTATCTTTCATGCCAAAATTATAAAACAATTAAAGGCTCTGTGCACTAAGGTATCAGTCTCGGCTCAGTGGTAGCATTTTCGCCTCTGAGCCAGAGGTTGTGGGTTCAGCTTGAGCACATAATCTAGGCTGGCAATTCTGTGCAGTACTGAGGGAGTGCTGCACTGTCAGAGGTGCCATCTTTAGGGTAAGACGTTAAACCGAAGCTCCGTCTGCCCTCTCACATGAATGTAAAAGATCCCACGGCACTATTTGAAGAAGAGCAGGGGAGTTCTCCCAGTGTCTTGGCCAACATTTATCCCTCAATCAAGCTGCAGAATAGGGGGGGATTGAAATCTGTTTATCTTGTGAATGAAATAAAAATGGTTTATATTGTCCCACAGTTGTGGGGATTTGTTTATATAATAAAAATTTACTTTAAAAATTAATTTTAATAGGGGTAATTGAAAGCATGGACAGCAATTTAATATACCTCAATATGTTTCTCCCCTTCTTCTCGTGTTCCAAAAGTAGCTTCTTACCATTTTGAAAATCTCTTTCATGCGAATGAAATATTAAATTACAAGGGTTGTTTTCCCTCCAAATATTATTACTTTTATGAGCAAGTTACAGATTTATTATGATTACTTGGCTCCAAATCTCCTAAGAAAAACAAAAACGGAGTAGATGTTGGCAAATTTGCCTTTGGCCACAGAAAGAAATTCTGGCCTTCGAATCTATCCAACAGTTTTGAAGTACGTGAACACAGGTTTACAGCAGGAATTGTGGAGGTAGAACTAGGACTAGTCATGATGTTATCACACTGCCGCATGATAACATCCATTTGTCTCACTTAATTTATCTCGACACCAACTGTAAAAATAAAGTCAATACTAGAACCTCCAAAACATCAATTACAGTTGGAAATGATCACTGTTGGGGTTGAACAGGTAGTCACTTCTAATAGTGTATTAACAAACAAACGCTTCGCTTTTTAAAATCATAATTTTACAATTAGTGTTGTTTTCCTTTTTGCGTAGGGTTTGAGACATTTTTCTCCAGGCTGGTGAATCATGAACATTAAATGTTTTGAAAATAGCCTGCAGTGCAGTAGTTACTGGACAGAAGGAGTCCATTCAGTCCTTTGCCCTTGTGTCAGTGCTGGCTTTTCAACTGGAGCCGTCTACTTTAATCCCATTTCCCTGCCTTATTCTGTATCCTGTTATAGTCTTTTTTTTACAAATATTAATTCAAATTCCCTTTAGATAAAGTTATGGTCTCTCACTTAAATAGCCACTAGTGGTAAAGTACTGCATGTTTTAATAACCTGCCTGAAAAAATTTCTTCTGACTCCCCCATGCATTCTCTGTGATATTCTTGAATTTAACGCCTTTTTTTAAAAATCTATTTAACAAAAAGTAGAAGCAATTTTTCACTATTTATCCACTCATGACGTTCATATTTTAGAATCTCCTTTTCGATAAATGTAAGTTCTTTCTCTCTTTCTTTTTCCCTCCCATTCCTTTTATATTTATCAGTTTTCTTCTGTATTACCCTCTATACTTTCATAATATACCTTTTCTTAAATCTCATGTTTGCTCTAATCACTCTTTATTGATGAAATCCCGGGCTATAAATTGGGCTGCGTAGCACCCGTTTTGTAGGTGCTACATGGCCTCCGAAGGACCCAAAATGGCGCCCGGAACGCACGTGCACTGGACGCCATCTTGATAAAGGCTTTAGCGCAGGCACAGATAATGAACGTCAGCAGCAAGCAAAGGAGGGAGAATATGCATTGGATGAGTGTGCAACGCTAATTTAAAGGGACAGATACGATTTTGGAACTCAACGCTCCAGCCAACGTACTGTCCTAACCTCGCACAGCTGAACAGGGTCGCAAACAGCATAGAAGACCCCCCCACCCCTACCAGCGCTATTTAAAGCGATCATGCAGGATTTACAGGTTAGTTGCTGGATTATTGCTTCTGGTTGCTGATGCTTTTGTACCTGTTTTTGGAGGTCTCCTATACTTGAATAATAGGACTAGAGGACATAGCCTAAAAATTAGAGCCAGGACTTTTAGGAGTGAAGTTAGGAAACGCTTCTACACGCAAAGGGTGGTAGAAGTTTGGAACGCTCTACTGCAAACGGCAGTTGATGCTAGCTCAATTGTTAATTTTAAATCGGAGATGGATAGATTTTTGTTAACTAAAGGTATTAAGGGATATGGGGCTAAGGCGGGTATATGGAGTTAGGTCACAGATCAACCATGGTCTCATTGAATGGCGGAACAGGCTCGAGGGGCTAAATGGCCTACTCCTGTTCCTATCTGCCTATGTTCCTTCAATAAAATTTAAACATTCTATGGGAGTGGGCTGGCTAGCTGACAGGCAACAGCAAGGGCACTGGCGGAGTGGAAGGGGTGGGACAGAACATGAACCTGCTGTCATCCTGAGAGAGGACAGTAGGTTCATTTTTCATGAAGCCACTGCCACTTGCTGCCTCCTGTTATGCGCCACCTTCTCCGACAAGAAAGTGGGATGTGTGTGGTGAGTGTCCTGCAAGATGTTTGGGTGATATGCCTGTCATGGTTTAATAGCTGCCAGTGTGTGTGACCTGAGTTGTAGGTATGCCACTTGCAACACTGGTAATATGTGAGGGCGAGAGGAAGCATCTGATTAGAAGAGTTGAGCATTGATTGAAAGAGTTTGTTGGTTGGTGGGTGATGGGGGGTGTAGTGCGTGGAGTAGTGGATGTGGCTAGTGGTGCAGTGGGAGGAGGTGGCACTTGACAGTTGACCTCACTCACCTTGACTACTCGTGTCAAAGCATTGAACTTCTTCCTGCACTGTAGCCATGTTCGCGGTGCTATGCACCTGGCATTGACTTCATCTACTACTGCCTCCCATTGCTTCGGGAGCATATGTCTGGAAGACCTCTTGCCCCCGCCACAGATATAGGATGCCCCTCTATAGGATCCACCTCTTGCACCAAGGCCTCTAGTGCATCATCAGAGAGCCTTGGTGCACACTCTCTCGCAGGGCCAGTATAAACTCAGGTCGGCAGTTTGGTGAGGTCCAGCATGCGGATTGGAGGATGTGGGATTTAGTAGTGTACAACCTTTTTTCAATGTTTTAACATAACTCAACAATTTGCAAACGTAGGGATGGGACCTGCTTCTGTGTTTTATGTGTACGATGTCCGATCTCCATTGAGACTCCGTGTGGACCCGTGTCTTATATTTTGCAAATAAGAGGTGCAGGATGCCTTTAAGAGCAGCAGGCTGCCTTTAACAGGTGCTAGCCACTTCCGCGATATTGGAGCCCCCCTGCTGGTGAGCCGCCACTCAACAGTGCAGCTAGGCCTGGCTGCTCACAGATATCAGGTAAATGACCAGGCAGCATCAATCTTACGTGCTGCCTGCATCTCAACAACCGGGCACAGGTTGATCGCGCACCACGACCCCTGTGCCTGGATACAGGGGTTATCGAATTTAATCCCCCCCCCATGTTTACTCCTAGTTGGAATGTATTTAACTTGTACCTTATCCTATAAATATCTCTCATCACTGGTCCACTGTTTGATCTCCCATTCTTTACAACCAACCAATCAGGTTTAGGTCTCCTTTCATTGTATTCAAATTAGATCATTTTCAGTCCAACATCTTTAACTTTGACTTCTCTATAATCTTTACCTATTTTGTAAAGTTATGGTCATTTCCCTCCCAAATTATCTCATACCTTCAGAGCTCTAAAATGACTTTAGATACTGTGCACTTTACAAAAGAACATTCACGTATGTCTGTGCAGGGGAAAAAACTCCACCTATACAGTGGAACAACCAACATTATTGAAAATAGGACTTTTCATCTTTTAGATAAACTGGTCTGAAAGCTTTATAGTTTCATATCTAGTATTGGGTACAATAGTGTAGTGGTTATGTTGCTGGACTAATAATCCAGAAAATATGAATTCAAATCCCACCATGGCAGTTTGAGAATTTGAATTCAGCTGAACAAAAAAATTGCAAATAAAAAGCTGCTATCAGTAAAAGTGACCACGAGGCTGTCAGATTGTCATAAAAACCCAAGTGGCTCATTAATGTCCTTTAGGGAAGGAAACCTGCCGTCTTTACTTAATCTGGCCTGTACGTGACTGGAGTCCCATAACATCGTGGTTGACTCTTAACTGTGCTCTGAAGTTGCCTAGCAAGCCACACAATTGCATGAAACCGCAAGCAGCAGTTCATGAAGGCAGCCAACCACCTTCTCAGAGCTACTAGGGTTGGGTTGTAAACACTGACTTGGCCAGCGACACCCACATCCTGAGAATGAAAAAAAAGCTCTCCTTGGTGAGACTGGTATTATCACGGCAGGTAGTTATTTGAGCTCTCTGAAGCCCCAGTGAAAGCCATTATCTGAAAGGGTCAGTGGAGGGGTTAAGGGTATAGTACTGCGCTCCAACTTACGGATCTTAGCACATACTTTCAGTATAATGGGGGAGCCTGGCTTCTGTTCCAGCATGCCTGTTGTACTCAGAGGTTCAAAGGTCGGGTTGGGGTAGAAGATGAAATTTGTGTTATTGTAGATAAGCAGCGCCTGCACGTTGTCAAAGACAAAACCAAACTCATCTGGCCGTTCCACAGTGTCCATTCCAGGTCTGTACTCGTGTGTAAGGGCTGGGGCACGGCATGTCATGGTCGTAGAATTCACTACTTCACACACCTGGAGCAGAAAGAAAAACTGTTGAACTCTTGAAATGCTGTATATCCTTTCAAAGTCTGGACTAGTCTGCTTTATAACCTCAACTTTTCATAATTGTGTAATTCTGAATGTTACAAGAAATATGAAGAAATGCGAAGAAAAATGTCTACACTCTCATTACTTTTGGAATAATTTTAAGAAAGGACTATTTGAAAATGGCTGGACCTTGAATATCGTCAATTTTATAAAAGGGCCATATAGTTGCACGTCCTTCATTCATACAGAATGTAATATTGAAAATGTCACTATATTGTAAGTAAATATTGAAACTGACAAACTGTACAGCAACAATTATGATGTGACTAAAAAATATTACCTGCAAATTGTAGAGTCATATATTACATAGAATTAAACAGAATGTACAGCACAGAAACAGGCCATTCGGTCCAACAGGTCCATGCCGGTGTTTATGCTCCACACGAGCCTCCTCCCTCCCTACTTTATCTAACCCTATCAATCATATCCTTCTATAACTTTCTCCCTCGTGTTTATCTAGCTTCCCCTTTATGCTCCACACGAGCCTCCTCCCTCCCTACTTTATCTAACCCTATCAATCATATCCTTCTATAACTTTCTCCCTCGTGTTTATCTAGCTTCCCCTTAAATGCATCTATGCTAGTCGTCTCAACTACTACTTGTGGTAGCGAGTTGCACATTCTAACCACTCTGGGTAAAGAAGTTAGCCAGATATATCTTGGGGATCTACTCTGTAGCACCTCGGATATCTCCTGCAGCCTTTTTTTTTGCACTGCAAGGTTACCAATGGTCATGTCTAGGGATGATGCACTTTTACAGAGTAGGTACAACCCAAATAAAGAGAGTTGGTTTCCAAATGGTGGCCAATACACTCAGTTTTTAAAGAAATATATTGTGCACCTTTGTGTGTTATAGGGAGTTACAAGGTTTGAAAATAGTATTACTCATATTGATTGTGTTTTATTATTAGACCATAGGAACAAAAATGTGCTGTAAATTACATGGACATAAAAAGGACACACTCGGTATCAATGCACGTTCCCTCTGGTCTTCAAAACACTGCAGTGATATCTTTCGTTAAAAAAAAAAATCGATATTCTTACAGCCTACAAGGATGTACTAAAATATAGTTTGATGTACAGTAAGCTTTATTTTTCATTTCACTTTCCTCCAGGGAAAGTTAATTTGAACTAAATTTCCCAGCATGAATACACTCCACAAATGAGATTCTGTGAGCTGAAGCAAAACCGAACACTCCAGATATTGAATTGAAATTCCATACGGTCAATTCACCCGAGTCAAGCAAACTCCCACCAGTTTTTTGCAGTGAGGAAATAGCTAATTTACTTAATTAAAGAATGACCACAGATAAAATACAAAATTAAATCTGTATAGATTTCTCTTTCTCTTAACCTCCTCGTTTCATTTCTCTTTATGCTGACAAAGGCTCTTTTGTCTAAAGATAATCTTCCATTAAACACCATTAAGGAATTTCAGAAATTCCATTAACCCTCTCTGTGTGACTTTAAAAGCTGAGGATTTTGCACAAAATGCATTAGCTTCTCTGCATTACCACACTTCTGCACTGCATCATCCTGAAATTGCAGCTCATTGTTTTTTTTACTGGATTTAAAGATTATTATGGAATAGAATATTTAAAATGCTTCTCCTTAATCCTTCTCTACATTTGCATTATTCATGAGAGTAAACAATAAAAGATGACTTTATAAATCCATTATGCCTTATATTAAAATGATTGGATTAGGCAAAATGGTATTGTTAATATAAATGATTGGTGGCTGTTAGAAAAAAACTGTGATGCTGTAGAATGGTTATAAAATCTCTTACTTTTGTACAATACTGTACTTGTATACAATTATCTATTTCAGATCCTCACACCCTTCCCCAAATGCGTTCCATTTTTCACTTTAGCCGGGAGGAAAATTAACAGGGTTATATAGTTGCTCCATATTTGCTTCTTGAGGGTGGAAAGCAAGTGTTTTAACCATTTATATTAGTAGGGGTCCATTAGACTGAGATAATATTTAAGCAAATCTATCCGAGGACTACACTTGTTAAGCATTAAAACTGCATGACATCAGAATGCATATTGAATACAATAGGGTGTTTCATCCAGATTTTTAGTAACAGTTTGTAACATTTTCTATCGCTCAGTGCTGAGAGAATTAAGTGGGAGGTATGAAATTCAGTCTATGAATGTCGAAACCTATCAAGGTCAAAATGGAAAACTATTGGAGATATGGGAGGTGATTTTCATGTTGTACGAATATCGGGCTGGGAGTGGGTGGGGCTGCATCCCACCCGCCCAATGACATCGGCGAGTCAGTCCTCATTTTAATATTCATGGTAAGCTGCCAGTGCTATTTGTGCTACCGATAGGCAGCTCGCACATTGGGGTGTGGGAATTCCATGGGGGGCAGCTGCAGTTTAAAGGCAGCCTGCACCACTTAAAGGGAAGGTGTACCTTTTTTTGTTAAGGAGAACACTGCAGCTGTTTTACCAAACTCAGTGGAGATGACTGCAGCCAGGACTCCCGGGTTTTCAGATGGTGCTGTGAAGGTACTTGTTGAGCAGTTACCCAGGCCCAGGGAGAGGGGTGGCAGCCAACGCCAATGCAAGCAGCATTGCTCCCAGGACCTGGCAGCAATGTCGGAAAAATTGCAATGATCTCACCAGAGCTGCTACAGTAAGGCACCCATCCACATCTCTCCTACTCTCTGCTTAGCCCCACACTACCATATTTTAGCCCCAGTACTACCAATTCTTTTCTCCACCACATCCCGAATAAGGCTGAGTCACGGGACGGGGGGAGGGGGGGGGGGGAAGGAGAGGTGGCAGGAGTGCTGTTTCTGGTGGAAATCCTGCCCCATAGGAGTAACCTCCCAATTGCAAAGCAGAGGCCATTATTTTCTCATGCCTGACATTGAAGAAAAGTCTGTTCCTAAACTGTCTGTAGTTCGTAATTAAGAATTTAGTAGAAGAACTTTTCCTTAATTTACCCAAATAAATTCTCACTCATGTGGGAGAACACGGATATGACTATCATATAATGTTATTGTTGTACCATGCAGCACACAAATCTGTACTCTGCACTAAAATAACTCAGTATGCAAGAACAAAGGTTTAACACTAGTCCATCACTTACATTGAGAGATTCTCGACTATTGTGCTTCACACGGATCCTGGGCTCCTGGATTACATCCAAGTTTGTTCCAAACACAGTTAGGGAAGTATTGCCACTGTGGTAAAACAAAGGCCAAAGAGTTTTGTACTCATATATATTGAATATATTTGACTGTCAATAAATAATTCCAATTTCAAAAAATAATTTGCAGTTTTACAGCCTCATATCAAATGGTGTCAAAATAAAACATGATTGTTTATCTGTCATCTTTGAAGAGGCACTATCTTCATAAAAAAAGGTTTGTTTATTTGTCCATTTACAAAGACAGAATGAAAATCATATCAAAGTACATCATTCTGTCACTTGCATGGGACTTTATTGTAATGAAAATAACAAAGCTATTCTGACTCTTCACCGGCAAAAACACAAAAAGCTAGCTAAAACTTCAATAGGAATAGAGTTCCTCCAACTAAAAGACTGCAACATCTTATTTATTATATGTCTGCTCCTTGGGAGAATCCATGTTGCCAACACTCGAGATTTCATTAACAATTTATTCTGTTTGTTACAAATTTGAGGTCTGCCTCAGAGGCATTCTCTCAGCTACAGTGATTCTGGTCACCCCTGTAAGTGGGCCAAGTGTCTTGCATTCTGGAACGTGCCCACATTGCCCAATATCTAAATATATGATAGCGTAACCCAGAGTTATAACAATGGGACCCTCACGTGAGTAGATGTTGTGTCTTTTGCACATGCTCTCCCATGCACTTCGCCAATCTTTCTGAAAGTGGCTGAAACACATTAGTGAGACAAGGCCAGCTATGAATCATTAAGCTACTTTATTTTATAGAAGCAAGTAAACATATGGAGTAACAAATATAATCATTCAACTAACTATAGAGCCCTCCTTAAGGACAAAGTAATGTAAATATGACTATTCCTTTCAGCAGGCTCACTTAACTTTTCCTCATCAGCCTTCTGATTCTGCTTAGCTCTGATCTTGAGATGAATAGGATATACCTACTAGGCCAAGCTTTTTCTCCAGATCTAGCTGGCCGACTGCCCATGTGCTCCCTTGTTTTTTTCTCTCCATGTTCCCAACCAGTGAAAGGACTGTTCCTCTGACTACTTCCCCATTCAGTGATTCATCAACAAGGCTGTCAATAAAACTGTACATGTCTCCTTCTATCCTCTGTGTGCGGGTTTAAAGGAAACATCTCCTGCTATTGTCAAAATGGATGGGCCTGGCATGAGACACTCATTGTCTCAGTTGAAATAGGTTAGCCACTACATTCCAGAAACTGGCACGTCTGGCTTTAAAACACATCTTCAATGCTTGGCCATTGACAATACTAAGTGGCGTCAATGTGTGGCTTTTTACATGTGTGCAAAATCACAGGCTTAAAATACAACACTTGAATACATTTCTAAATCCTTCCCAATGAAGACAAAAATAAAAGGATCAAAAATTCTGAATCATGATCGTTTATTTCTATGTATATCACAGGTATCAGGCTACATGGAGCGCTGTTTCGTATGCTCACATTGTACTTGGTGACTATATTCAACACAAGCTGTTTCTTACAAGAGCATCTGGCAGGATATTTACTTTTGAGTAGATTTTATAGTATAAACTCTTTATACAATCACATAAATCTGCCCAATTCTCTACCCATTCATGTAAATTGGAGGTCCACTGCCTACTTACAGTACCGGAATTGGTAAACCCATTTTCTTTGGTTGGGGTGGGGGGGGTGGAAAAGAGAACAGGCTGAAATGTCTGGGTACTTTCCAGCTATACCTTTATCTCTGGATATATCTTGGCACCCCTCAAATAACCAGGGTACAATTTACTTTAGGTTTATAGGATAAGTACATCCAGCATACTAGGCATTACAATCATAACATGGGGTATGTTCAGCTCACACATATTGATTCCAGATTAGAATGACCCAGAAGAAAAATTTGCATTGTAACATTTAGATACATCAGGGCATAAATTCATGGTTCTGGTCAATAGAGTTGATGGGATTGACACTCTGGAGGCGGGTTGGAAGGATAATTTGTCTGCCAGCATACAGACAATGTAGTCATGGCTCCTGCAGAGAGGTTTGGGTCAGTATTTGCCTGTATTACAACAGTGACTACAGTGCCTAAAACGTCCTTCATTAGCTGTAAAGTGCTTTGGGGCATCATGAGGATGTGGAAGATGCTAAATAAATGTAAGTTCTTTCTTAGATTTATGCCAGTATAAAAATGTTGGCAAGATTTACATAGATAATTTCATTCCCTAAATTGGATTTGCTTTGTATAAAGTCTTCAGTGTGAATGGAATTTGTCATTGGTATCACAGAGTTTTCTGCCTAGATGTGATTATATGATAAATTATTAAATAGTTGGAGGCACAAATATTGTAAAAACGCAGTCTATTGAAATTCTTTTCCAAATTTTGTGCGCTGATTGCAGCAGAAACTTTTCTTGGCACGCTGTTCATTATTTATTGCGAACCACCTGTTCTGTCAGAATGTTAATTAGATGCGAAGAGCTGAATTTCTCACATTATGGTCAATGAGAATCTAAAAACATATCAATGGGTTTATGGATGGTAATGAAGAAACAGCTGTAGATTTAAAAAAAGCTTGCTTCTCTAAAAAAAATCAGAGATCTCAACAATTTCTAAACTATTCTGCAAATCAAACATCCCTGGGAATATTTGTGGAATGTTTTTGTGTGCTGTACACTGGATAGCTCTAAAGTCATAATCACAGCAGTTTTTTTTTTAAAACACACTTTTAACGTGGTCTTGCCACATATAAGTGGCTATAGTTTGGGAGAGGTGTTTGCAATTTACACCACATTGGGTTTTGACTGTAAAGTGGAACGTTACACCGGTAATGGAGCACTGCTGGTTTTATGCTTCAGCATCTGTTCTGCTATTTGCAATGCATCCTTGTGATGTTACTCGCAGAGCAATTATTTTCTTCAGATATATATGGAGCACTGAGCAATTGCAGCATGTGGTAGGGGCAGTGAGTGATATTTTCATGTGTGTAATATTTTCCTTTTCAGTGTTATGAAATATCACTGGTAGGAACTGTGAAAATAACAGCAACAGATGTGTAATAAAAGGTTTAATTTAAATTTAGTCAAGATACAAGCTAGTAAGTCTACATAAGTCTAAGCAGAAATCCAAAATAGCATCATTCAAGTGTAACATTTTCAAAGTAATTGTATTAATGGAAACTCAACTGTATGGCTTAAAGCTGACAGCATTATATGCCTTGATAAATCCTAGCATGTAAATCACGCTGACAAAAAGGGTGTGGGAAGCCAGGAAGCGCAATCAATGTTAGCACTTTGCCACCATAACCCAGGTCAGTGGTCACCTAACAGACTTTAGTTTATGATAGTCACATATTCCCATTGCTATTTCTCTATATGTCTCTCTTGACGAGGCTAGGCAAGCTCGTACCTTTTGCTTTCCCACCATAATATATTGGAATTGAGAATAAAGTGAACTCTAGTTTCTTTCACTTTCAAGTACTGATTGCAAAATTCTCAAACCCTGATGTGAAAGTCCACAGGTACTCATAATCTCCAGCATGCACCACCTGAGTGATCTTTGGTAACATCACCATCTTTTTCCTTCAGGGTAAAGGAGTTCAGATTTGGTTCACAATGGATCAACACTTCTATTCTGTTGGGGGCAACAAGGTAGTAGTAATAAAATCTCCACACTTCAAGGACCAAATTTTCCTTGGCAGAACCATTTTGACACAACAACTCCCCTGAATCCATATGCTAATTCAGGCATCCAATAAGATAATGTCATTGACACTTACAATGGGCCAGAATTCGCTATCAAAACAATGGTGAGGACAATGGCGCTTGCCATTATTTATGTGCAAATGGTACAGCAACTTCAGGCGAGAGGCAGAGGCGCAGTTAAACATGGATATCCTAAAGTTGCTGTCTGAGTTGCGCCGCTCCGCCATTAGCTTTGCGAGAACAGTATCTCGCTGTCTGCCTCACCATTGAAATGCAATGAATGGCGTGAAGTTGCTGTATTTGTACAGTAGATACAAACTAAACTCGCCACGGAAAGTTAAGTCTGGTCATTTCAAGTCTAAGTACCCTTTTAACGACATGATAAGTGTTAATTACTGCCAATCAGCCACTCTGGCACTGAAAATTAACTAAGTTATAGGAGTCTCATTCCTTCAGGTTTCAATTGTTGGAGATTTTTAAAAAGTAAAATTTAAAAGTTTTAATTTTTAAAAAACTTTTCCTTTCTGTCTCTCTTTTTTCTCTCTCTCTTAATCCAATCTTTGTTTCCCTCTTTTTTTCTCCTTCTGTACCTGATTTGACATTGAATTCATCGTCTCTAATTTACACTTCCTTCTCAGTCTTGCGCTGTTTATTTCCCAATCCTTCAATCTGATTGGTTAAGGAGATACACAGTTGCATGTCCTGTTCACTCAGGACCCAGATGCCCTGTTTCTCTCACTGCGACGTTATCAGCTCGCAATTTCAGCAACTTGCCAAACAAAAAATTTAAAAACCTAAACGTGCAAGGGCAAGTCTAACTAACGGCAGACGCCATTAGATACCCTGCTACAACAAATTATGGCCCCGTGATATCTGATGTCATTCTGTACTGGCAAGTCTCTCAATACTGAGGATAGTAATAAGCTTGAATCATCCTTGGTCCCACAGAGGCAGCAACGAGTAATTTTTTTTTAGATTCATCCTGTCTTCTCTGCTTGGTTCTTTCAAACCCAAGCATGAGGTCTTCTCTACTTTAACAAGGTGAGTGCCCGATTGTACACTGAGCAGAACGAGCCACTGAAACAACTATTGCTTTGCAGAGTACTGCTTTGTACTCTGCCATTTCCTCTTGAAACTTTCCAGTATCATCTCCACTTATCCCAAAAGGAGATACTACCTTAAAAAGGCTATAAAGCTTTGCAGGTCTATGGGGAGGTCCAAAATTCTCATCCAGGTGTGCCCACAAAGTAAAATTCCTAGGACCGTAGAGCATAACCCCACACCAAGGGCCTCAACTGCAGACTGCTGCGGGAGCTTTGCAGTCTGTATGATTGTTGTTGACATTATCTTTAATAGCATTAGAAACTTGACCAACTGTTGCGCTAATCTCCAGACTTTTGTAGAGATAAAATTAACTCAGGAAGCTTGGTGAGTTGCAATCCTCAACTGGGTAAATATCATCATCTCCTCCCAATGTACCAAACTTTGGGGTGTTTATTTCTGGACATAGAGTGTTCATTTTTTTTGTATGGGTGGTTAGCCAGACATTGCCAGTATGTGGAGTACAAGAGAAAAAAACAAAAACTGTATAAAGGGCTTCATTTGTTGTTAGAGGGACAGTGTACAGTTCATCAGGCCTGGTTACTACTGAGGTAAGATGACCAATTGTTTTTGCCCTAGGAGGTGGGAAAGCTAATCTGTAAAAACTAGGGGAAGTTGATAAATCCAAAAGGCTTATTATAGAGTCCTGGCTTGAAGCAGACTCCTCTAGGACAAAAGCACCAGTTTAGAGGCAGTATAATTATTATCGTCATGAGTTTTCTCTTTGTTTCCCTTTTGTAAGAGCTACTCTCTTTCTGAAAATGTGCTTTCCCTCAATCAATCACATCACAATTTTATTAGTCATTTACTTTGATTGACTCATGAACACAAGCACCTCCAGTTTCTGGCTGTGCCAGTATTGCAGGCCTAGAGGGTATGGTTGATTAACATCCACAGTGATGATGGGGTTTACAGATACTGCCCTGTCCCACGAGTGTGCTTAGTCTTACTATGCAGGAGGCAGGGTCTCTCAAGATATGAGAGCATGTCAAAGCTCGCTTTGAAGAAGATTCAAAGAGGTGGGTCCTTAATAGATGACTTCTTCTAGTGTTTGAAGCCATCACTTTCAGTCAAAGATATGATTCATACATTGGTAAAGTGTAAAAGGTCTGCAAATTCCACCTCCAGGACATTACTGATTAGGGCTGATTATTGTAAACAATTTTACAACACCAAGTTATAGTCCAGCAATTTTATTTTAAATTCACAAGCTTTCGGAGGCTTCCTCCTTCCTCAGGTGAACGTTGTTGGAAATGAAATCCTCGAAATGAAATCGCATTTATAAATCACAGAACAATACTTGGTGATTACAGACAGTTTTTTCAACTGCCCGTTGCCAAGGCAATCAGTGTGCAGACAGACAGGTGTTACCTACAAGGTCTCCGAATATACAAATCACCCAAAAGAAAACAGATACAGAGGTAGAAACATAGAAAAGACAGCAACTGACCCGTTATATTAAAAACAGATAACATTTGTTCGCTGGTGGGGTAACGTGTAGCGTGACATGAACCCAAGATCCCGGTTGAAGCCGTCCTCATGGGTGCGGAACTTGGCTATCAATTTCTGCTCGACGATCTTGCGTTGTCGTGTGTCTCGAACCAGGAACACTACAGACGGTTACCCGCAGATCTGACCAAAGAACACACCCACCAGCTCAACAAACTGATCAAGACCTTCGATCCAGACCTTCAAAGCATCCAACGCACTCTCATCCCACGTACTCCCCGCGTGGGAGACTTCTACTGCCTCCCAAAGATACACAAAGCCAACACACCCGGACGTCCTATCGTATCAGGCAACGGAACCCTGTGTGAGAACCTCTCTGGATACATCGAGGGCATCCTGAAACCCATCGTACAGGGAACCCCCAGCTTCTGTCGCGACACTACAGACTTCCTACAAAAACTCAGTACCCACGGACCAGTTGAACCAGGAACACTTCTCACCACGATGGACGTCTCGGCACTCTACACCAGTATCCCCCACGATGACGGCATCGCTGCGACAGCATCAATACTCAACACCAACAACAGCCAATCTCCAGACGCCATCCTACAACTCATCCGCTTCATCCTGGATCACAATGTCTTCACCTTCGATAACCAGTTCTTTACCCAAATACATGGAACAGCCATGGGGACCAAATTCGCACCCCAATACGCCAACATTTTCATGCACAAGTTCGAGCAGGATTTCTTCACTGCACAGGACCTCCAACCAACACTATACACCAGATACATCGACGACATTTTCTTTCTATGGACCCACGGCGAGGAATCACTAAAGAGACTACACGATAACATCAACAAGTTCCATCCCACCATCAAGCTCACCATGGACTACTCCTCAGAATCAGTTTCTTTCTTGGACAGACGAATCTCCATCAAAGACGGCACCTCACTCTACCGCAAGCCCATGGACAACCTCACGATGCTCCACTTTTCCAGCTTCCACCCTAACCACGTCAAAGAGGCCATCCCCTATGGACAGGCCCTGCGAATACACAGGGTCTGCTCAGACGAGGAGGAACGCGATGGACACCTACAGACGCTGAAAGACGCCCTAGTAAGAACGGGATATGACGCTCGACTCAGCGATCGACAGTTCCGACGGGCCACAGCGAAAAATCGCATAGACCTCCTCAGGAGACTAACACGGGACGCAACCAACAGAGTACCCTTTGTCGTCCAGTACTTCCCCAGAGCGGAGAAACTACGCCATGTTCTCCGCAGCCTTCAACATGTCATCAATGACGACGAACACCTCGCTATGGCCATCCCCACACCTCCACTACTCGCCTTTAAACAGCCACCCAACCTCAAACAAACCATCATTCGCAGCAAATTACCTAGCTTTCAAGAGAACAGCGTCCACGACACCACACAACCCTGCCACGGTAACCTCTGCAAGACATGCCAGATCATCGACACAGATACCACCATCACACGAGAGGACACCACCCACCAGGTGCATGGTTCATACTCCTGTGACTCGGCCAACGTTGTCTACCTCATACGTTGCAGGAAAGGATGCCCCAGAGCACGGTGCATTGGCGAGACCATGCAGACGCTGCGACAACGGATGAACGGACACCGCGCAACCATCACCAAACAGGAGGGTGCCCTCCCAATCGGGGAACACTTCAGCAGTCATGGACATTCATCCACCGACCTTCGGGTAAGCGTACTCCAAGGCGGCCTTCGAGACACACGACAACGCAAAATCGTCGAGCAGAAATTGATAGCCAAGTTCCGCACCCATGAGGACGGCCTCAACCGGGATCTTGGGTTCATGTCACGCTACACGTTACCCCACCAGCGAACAAGTGTTATCTGTTTTTAATATAACGGGTCAGTTGCTGTCTTTTCTATGTTTCTACCTCTCTATCTCTGTATCTCTTTTTTTTTGGTGATTTGTATATTCGGAGACCTTGTAGGTAAAACCTGTCTGTCTGCACACTGATTGCCTTGGCAACGGGCAGTTGAAAAAACTGTCTGTAATCACCAAGCATTGTTCTGTGATTTATAAATGCGATTTCATTTCGAGGATTTCATTTCCAACAACGTTCACCTGAGGAAGGAGGAAGCCTCCGAAAGCTTGTGAATTTAAAATAAAATTGCTGGACTATAACTTGGTGTTGTAAAATTGTTTACAATTGTCAACCCCAGTCCATCACCGGCATCTCCACATCAGGGCTGATTATGTTAGCTTGTGCCAAATGGATTGCCGTGGCACTGGCTGCAGCTAGTTTTATTTTCTTCTTTGTTTTTGGTGATTTTTTAATGCCCCAATGGTTTTTTCCATCTATTTGAATGATTAATCTATTCATTTACATTTGAAGGTTGGACAAATGAGGAAGAATCCTTCACGTGGAGCAGAGAATTTAAACAGCTGTTTCTACTCCAATAGAATTTTTGCATAATGATATTCTGCATTAGCAAAGACATCAATAAAATTTTTCTTAATGTTCCTTGGTCACTTCTTAATAAGTGTAAATACACCATATATTTCTTGAATGTTTACAAGTCTTTTGGTGTTCATTTTTTAGGGTCTCAAAAGATTCTTAAACAAATATGCCATGAAATATGCACATTGCCTACGTCTGGTATGTGCCATATACAGGCATATCCTCGTTATAAGCATCTCCACTACAATGTTTGGGATTCACACGCTTCCTATTGCTTAATGAGCCAGTTATATAAAGTGTTTGTCACCTTGCAAAGGATCAGTGCTTTAAATTGGCAATGTAATCAAAGTCTTGATAAACTTGCAATGGGCGGAAGTGTGAAAAGGTGAATTACTGCATAGTAATTTTCATAGTCGTACATTGGGATTCTCGGATATTTCCCAGAGGAAAACACTCTGTGGAAGTGAAAATCATATCAGAGAGAGGTCCTACTGCCGCCACTTCCTGCTGATTAGTCACTTTTTTGTTTAGCAAATTGAAAGAAACAAAAAGGCTCGACTGTACCAGCGTGATAATATTATACCTAAAACACATTCATAAGATAGAGGGATCTCCATAGATAGATTAGTCGGGCCAATCTCAACAGTTACTGCATAAATCTTAAGCCATCAATAATCAATAAAAGAGCATTCTGCCACCTAAGCTCCGAGTTTTATTGCTTTACTTAAAAATATGAGGTTCGGACACGATGGCTCCGATATTTCCGGGGGGAGTGGGGTAGGGAGAAGGGGGTGTAGCAGGCGGGAAACCCAGAATTTAACAAGTCCTCATTTAAATTTTTTGACTCCATTTCCCGGCCGGCAGCTAGCCAGATTGCGAGGTCGGGCTGGCTGCTGGGCGGGAAGGCCTGCGAGGTCGGGCTAGCTGGTGGGCGGGAATGCCTGCGGCGCCAGGCTGCAGCCGGGGAGTGGGGGCTGGAGAGATCGGGGGGAGCTGGGAGACTTCGGATGGGGCGGGAGAGGGCGGGAAATCGCTGGGGTCCGATCGCGTGGAGTGGGAAACAAGTTTTCTTCGGGGGGCTTGCCCGAAAGCAGTGCTGGAAAGGCACAGGAGGTCTGCCCGTTCTCAACTCCCTTGAGCTGTCAGGTTTCCAGAGTCCTGGGCAGCCTCATTAAAATATTTAAATTACGGACCCACTCTGGAGAGCAGGTGAGTCGCCCACACCCCAACCTGCCTCCGTTAAAACTGGAAGTGGAGCCGGGTTTCACACTGTTGAATGTTTAACCTCACCATAACCCTCCACGCCCACCTGTCCTGAGGCGGGGGCCGGGGGGGGAGGTTAAAATTCTCCCCGATATGTCTAAAAGTGGAATGTTACATGAAGTAGAATATACAGCAGTTTATATGAAATATCTCATCCTGTCTAAGGGTGCATTTACACTTCAAGTTTGACTTTGGTGTGAAGTGGTTTTAGCTTCACTTTGACACTAAACTTGTGTACTTTAAATCACGTGTTAAGGCTCTATCTGACTCAGGTGAAATGGACTGAGATTCCCTCATTCTGCTTTACTCTGGGGTCAGGTCAAACTGACTCCAGATTCAGGCTGCATTTATGCTGGAGCAATAGTGTTGATGCAAAGAGAAAATATTTTGTTTTGATGCTACATTTGTAGTATAAACTCACCCAAAGTAATGCGATAATTTTATTGCTGTAGTATGATTTTTAGTGCATAAAAGATTTTGAGCATCAATGTAAGATAAAGTTTGGATGTCATAAGATCTGGTACCTGGCAATACTCCATTCTGGTTCAATCCGTAGGACAGTGGGATCGTCAATAAATTCAAACTGCAGACTATCCTCCATCTGAGCTCGATCGACACTCACTGAAACACGAACACTGCCAGGACCATGAAGAGATGGAGCAGAAACACAAACTATCTCGGACACGGTCCTCCTTTAAAAATAAAAGGGGTGGGGGGGGAAAAATAATTTTTAAAAAAATGCATTGCAGTGTGTCTGTTAATAGCCGATGTTGCAGTTCTGCAAGAAATGTGAACAGGTTCCTTTGCAATATAATAGGGTAAAGGATCCGCTTCTCAAGTCTGCCAGTGCAACTATGCCAAGTAACCACAGGGATTATTAGATACAGATTTTCACTTACTATTGATATCCCACATATTCTAACAGATGCCATCACTGTAATATTCCTATACTTTTGAGAGCTGGTAGTGGTGTTTTTGCAACTATTTTAGGACTCAGCTGTATGCTTCGCATTAGCACATTGAGAAAAACAAATAAATGCATTCATCATGGTTTTGCATTTCTGGATTAATATTTACTGCCTCACTTTAATGCATATCGAGTGCTAGAATTATATCTGGGTGTTAAGTAAGAAATAGCTTTGTTTATGAAGGAAGTTTAAAGTGTTTAGTTCCTTTGTGGTTATGGGAGGGGAAAATGAGGAACGGAGAAAAGCAGCACATTCAAATAAATGGTGGAACAATCTTGTCTCCTCGGTTGCAGTGGGCAATGTAAGACCCTAACCCTAACTCTGTGACCCAAAAGATTTTAAACATATACATTGCTGGTTGTTTCAACATTATTATAATACAGCTCATTCCCCCCACCCTGCCTCCCAAACAGTGTGCTCCAGACTTATTCCATTACAACATTCAGGCTATTAAGCAAATGCATGAAGCCAATTAAGTAAAAACATTTAGTTAGAAACAAGGATATATACAAATATTTTATGTGTTAATAGACAGAAGACATCTGTACTCAAATACTAATATTCAAAAATGTATAGAAAATAGTACAAAATTCATTAGAAAATACATAATGGTGTGTGGGAGTTCGAGCAGTCCAACAAACTGCACTAGTGCTATTTTACCTTGAGGCCGGTCCCTGTGGGCTTATTTTCTCTCTTACCATCTCAATGTTCCTTTTCTATTCCCAATGATTTATGGGTCTCTGGTCAACTCAATACCTGCTATTGTTGACATCACAACAGCAATTGTTACAGTTGCCACAGTTTCTGCAGTAGTAATAAGTTAAAGAGCTTTTCAAATTTAAATGTAACAAGGTTAGGAACGACCAAGGTACTCCTTCAACCCTAATCTGTACTTATTGCACAAATTATTACTGTGACATATCAGGGCAACCTAATAATAAAAAAAAGCTTTTATAGCATGATTGCAAGCACTCCTGGAATCAAGAATACTCAAGTCTAAATCTGTCTGCATGATTTGATAATTCTTAGCAACTTCAAATGTGGAATGAGTTTACTGTAGCTCCCTGACGGGCATTGTGAACTGGAATATGTTGCAATATAATGGGACTTTCCACAAATAAGTAAATCTCAGAAGTGTTGATTGCATCCAGTGAAATTAATATAAATTGGGAAATACCATTATGGCTGACTTAGTCAATTGACTGCATATATATTATCTTATAAATAAATTTCACTGCCCACTTGTTCATCCAAATTCCTGAGATAGTGACCAGTCTTTTATTCTCACTTAGTTAGTTATTTTATGTAATACTCTTGGATCTCCCCTGGCATTGCTCATGGAGTTTAAGAGTCTGCAGCATGGTTATGATGTTTCATTGCTACCCTGGCCTTTCCCTTTAACGATACTGCTCAAGTCCTCCCTGTGGGAATTCAGATAATTGTGGTAGTTTGTAAGTTGCTGAGGTCAATTTCAGGTCAATAACCAGCTTGAAATTTTCAGACTCCAGGTCATAAGAACGCAGGATGAAATGTTGGCTTTCTCTTTTCTAACACACAAAAAAAATCATTTCCCGCAGCTCTTAAAATGGACATTTGCTTACATACTGTAAGTGTCACCAAGTGGGATTAGTAGCGCACACTGATTGATGAGAACTGCAATTAGTACATTCAACAAAAGCAGACAAGTCATAAGCACTGCAGAGGGAGCCATTAATGCAGCATCACAGTGCTAGTTGTATCATGTTACAAGTCTATTATCTGTACAGCAGTGCTGGGGTTTTCCACTGTAGTACATATTAGAGAAAGAACATTTGCAAATTTGGAATGCACGGAAGAGCCATGGTATCCTGCAAGCCTTGGGCAACCCATGCAGTATTACAGTAGGATGGGTCATATAATAAAGGCTGTATTTTGTGTTCCTGCCACCAGTCTGAGCTACCTCGAATTCTTCTGTAATTAGCTATTCAGATTATTATTAGCCTGTCAGGACTATTTTCATGTAATTCTATTCTGTTCAACTCTGTTCATCAGAGGAGATTGAAAATAGAAAGCTGTAATTAGTGTGGATCTCATTAAACTCTTTCAGCCTGTGGCACTCAGCCAGAAATCAAACTGCATTATTTCTAATGGAATACAGATCGGTTCTATATTAAGAGCTTATTGACTAACATACCGCTCTGTGCCTGAGTACAGACCAAATCTTTCCTTAATATATCGCATTGGTCAATAGTTTCATATAGTAAACATGGCATTTCTTGTTCTGAATCTGAATCAGCATTGGCCAAGGTAAGTGGCATTTTGCAAAGAAATTAAATTTCCCTGGCTTTCTCTTTTCCACATTCAAGCTGCCTCTTTAATTACTAGGTATTAAACTCATCAAGTGCTGAACATCCTTGGTAGAGTCATTTTCAAACTATGCAAATTTTTCAACATTTACCATCCGCAAATGCTTTCTGCAATTTTCCACTGCTTGAAGTACAAATAAAATGTAAGAAATTTTAGAATAGTTTCTGATTTTACAATATTCAGTAAAGTGATTGGAAAATCTGTAATTTTTCCAGTATATCCTATATGTAGAATTTCTGCAACCCACTAAAGATTACTTTACTGTAAATTTGCAGTAACAATGTCACAAAATAATTTAATATTCTTCTTTATCTATCATTGGGCACTGAACTAAAACACTGCAACTTTTCCAAAAGCAGCAAGCTTTCAAACCTTAAAAACAAACACAATATAAATGTTACCAGGGAATGAGTTAAAGGCTGTAACCGAATCACAGGGTTTAAATGACATTATAATCTTCACAAGCTCTACTCTAATGATTTTTGATATCACCTGAATTACCTGATTTAGTTACAGCCTTGTAAAACTTAACTTAACTCCCAAGTATCCATCTCAGTCTGTTTTTTTTTGCAGAAATGCAGCTGCAGGGCTAAAAGGGCAGAGACCCCACAATTTCAAGATCTGAAAGCAATTTATGATTTAACACAATTAACAATAATGTGTCTAAAACAGCATGGATTTTATTTCCCAGTAGTGCCAGTAATTTCTTCAAAATCTTGAGGTCATTGACACTGCCTTTTGTAATGCTGCACCACAGAGCAACACAGTAGGGCAGCATGTTGGCCACTGAGAGCATATTCCCTGCCTGTCCACTTAGTTGAGTGGTAGCATACAGCCAAAATAAAAATGCACTGCACTTACAATGCCATTGACCAACTTCACCAACGCTGTTAAGTGGAATGCCTTCCACCTTCTCTTGAGGGCACAGGACATAAAATTATTTCCCTATAGCCCGTGTGGATCTTTTTGAACTAAGAACAAAGGAACACCAGTTCCAAGATCAAGGGGTCCTGCCAATTGTAAGAAGTCATATGAAAACAAAGTTTTTCTATGCAAAATGGAGAAAATATGGTACTTATTCAAAAAGACAAAAGCTTCATTTTTAAACTGAGCTAGGTGAGGGATGACTGTGCTGGGGAAAACAATATTTTTGTTCTTTGAAGCTAGGAATCAGCTGCATTTCAGGACTCCCACTGGACTTTCTTCAAGGCAGAATCATTTATCTCAAGCTCACAGGAAGATGTACCAGCCATCCTAATGGTCAACTTGGAATACAGTTGCTCAATTTGTATCAAATTATAGTGACAGGAAACTGGGTTGAAATCAACCTAACTCATTTTGTTTAGGATATTTAACAAACAAACATTGGAGACACGTTTGTGCCTGTCTGTGCTAGATCTGAAGCTAGGTGCCAGAAATAAAGGGCAGCACTGAAATCCACTATGCTGCCAGACCTCACATAAATGTAGAAATTATGGTAAATTTAACCTCACTTAAAGCTTGCATTTTACCGACATGCTTACAGTGCAGTGCTAAATTCTGATTGACATGAGGATAAATTGACTAAATATTTTTGATAATTCTGTTCAAATCTTTATTCCACTGCATTTGCTTTGTATGTTCTTCCACATGAAAAGACACAGATGAGATGTGCTATTCTATCAAATGTTCAATGGTGCATAACAATAATGCAAGTCTAAACACAGATTTAAACTGTCTTTAGGCACTTTCATAGAGTCATAGAGTTATACAGCACGGATAGAGGCCCTTCGGCCCATCGTGTCCGCGCCGGCCATCAGCCCTGTCTACTCTAATCCCATATTCCAGCATTTGGTCCGTAGCCTATTCAAACCTATACAATACCAGTTTGACTTGATGCAGCGATTAACCAAAAAACAGCATAGTAACCAAGATTAAAAAATAAACTTCAATCCTATTATCTATAAGCCTAAAATATTTTTTTGATTTTAAAAAAAATGACAGGATTTATCAATTAAAAAATGATCCTTTCATCAGGCCAAAGAACAGACAGGTTAAAATTGCAATATTTATCAACTGACTTCCTTTTATCCATGATGCAGGAAATGTCAACAGACTACTTGAACTGTTTCACCGAGACAGATTTACACCTAGGTAAGGGTTTTTATTTTAAACGTTGAAGAAATAAAATCAGAAAGGAATAGGCATCTGTCAATCAAATAAAGTATTAACCAATGACTTAAATATAAAGTCAAGATTAGATTTGATTCGTCGGAGCCCAAAAGAAGAATAGTTTGTACTAAGTAAAACTGGAAGACATTAACTGCTTTGCTGGTAGGTCTAATTTCCGCTTATTGGGTGTGGACACAGATTCCTTACTTTAAGTGGTCAGCTGCACAAAGGGGACATTGTTTTAACAGGAAAAAGAGTGGTAAAACATTTAGAATATCTTTTGCTTTGTTACCTTTAAGTAAATGTTCTGGGCTACAAATGGACAGCAGGGTATCTGGGTGTTGTTGCTTGACAGCACACAGGAATATGGGAACAGGTGTAGGCCCCTCGAGCTTGTTCCGCCATGCAATTAGATCATGGCTGATCTGTACCTCAACCCCATTTAACCGTCTTTGCTCCATATCTCTTGATACCCTTACCTAACAAAAATCTATCAATCTCAGTCATGAAAATTCCAACTGACCTAGTATCCACAGTCTTTTGGGGAAGAGTGATCCAGATTTGTACTACTTTGTGTGAAGAAGTGCTTCCTGATTTCATTCCTGAATGGCCTGGCTCTAATTTTAAGATTATGCCCTCTTGTTCTGAACTGCCCCACCAGAGGAAATAGTTTTTCTTTATCTACCCTATCGAATTCTTTTATTATTTTAAACACCACAATCTTCTATACTCAAGGGAATACAAGCAGAGTTTATGCGATCTGTCCTCATAATTTAACCCTTTCAGCCCTGGTATCATTCTGGTGAATCTGTGCTGCACCCCCTCCAAGGCCAATATATCCTTCCTGAAATGTGGTGCCCCGAATTGAACACAGTAAACTAGATGGGGTCTGACCAAAGCTCTATACAACTGAAACATAACTTCTTCCCCTTTGTATTCCAGCCCCCTTGAGATAAAGGCCAACATTCCATTAGCCTTTTTGATTGATTTTGTACCTGGCCACTAGTTTTTAAGTGATGTTTATACATGGACATCCAAATCTCTTTGCTCCTCCACAGATTCTAGTTTCTCAACATTTAGAAAATAATACAAATTGCCTTTCTTGACTTCAGATTGGGTGACCTCACACTTCCCCACATTGAACTTCAGTTGTCACAGTTTAGCTTACTCACTTAATCTATCTATGTCCCTTTGTAACTTCCTGCTCCCATCAATTAGCACAGCACCTCTGTCATTGGAGTGAATCTAATCCAGACTTGAAAGATTAAAGTTTCTTTTCTCTTTGCTAACTGCATGGGTTTTACATGATCAGTATGGCTATAATAAATCTGGGAGCACTGCAGCTAGCAACCCTACGTGATAGGGCCACAAATGACACAAATCTACTCAATGAACTCATCATTTGTTTACTAGTGGATCAATGCTACCATTGGTTGAAATAACAGTGCTGGGCAAGCTTAGTCCCTTTGTATTTTATGATTAGCATTCTAAATTATTGCCTATTCTATATACTGATTTTGTTACTTCTAATAGTTGATTATAAATTTATAAGTAGATATACTTGCACTAATTATATCATAACTATTAATCGCTGCGTTGCCCTTTAATATACTTGAATTATAGGAACTATTCACTTTGGCTGATAGCAACCAAAACAGACCAAATTTACCTCACCATGTCTACAATATACATAATCTAAAAAAAATGAATACATGAGGGTGATATTAAGGTAATGCTCGCCTTTCAGAGGACAGTTAAACTTCTCGGGCTTTACTCCCACAATTTATCATATCTGAATCTGTCAATAAAATATGGCCTTGTAATCATTCCCAGCGATTCATTAGTTCCCTTACATCTGTAAGTTGGGGCTTCTGAGATTTCCAGAGCTGGTATTCAAGCTGGGTTCTCTCACTGATGTAGAATATATTAGTATGAATTTATGATTACAACTCAGCTCACTCAATAAATGAAAATAAACTGCTTCTATTAGCGCACCAGAGTAATTCCAACGCAATGCTGAGAAATTTTCAAGTTTTTGGAATTAAGGTAAATCTGTGTACCACACTTCCTTTTCTCTCACCTGTAAAACTCACAGGTTTGATTACCAAACATCACATTGACATTGCTGCCAGCACTAAGGTATTTTCCAGTAATTGTTACCATTGTTCCACCAGACTCAGGACCTCGATTCGGGCTCAGGTCCTTCAGAGAAGGCTTCTGTGAAAGGAAGGAGAGAAAACAAAGGCATACACTTAGAGAACTCGAGACGAAAACTGATTCAAAATAAAATTACTTCTCTAATTTGTGCCAACTGATACTATGAGGAGTTTCTTTGTAAGATGAATCACTCTTATGATAACGTAACCAAAGTTCCTTGGCTTACATTTATTAACTTTGCTTCTTCTCTCTTCCCGAGCGCCTTGGGTAGAATCTACATATCTCTGAAGGCTGTCACCTTTGAAGGCTTGAAAAGAATACCTTCAATGACTTGCCCTCTTCTTCATTCATTTAACATTTACCACCAGCAGTATCAGCTTGAATAGACTTCCTTCTGCATTATACAGTTGGTTTTGCAATGCTGTATATCAGAGGCAACCTGAAAGGCCCTTGGAGCTGCATTATCTTTCGGAATAATAAAAGACAATAAACAAATGCGCCCTGGGCAGTGGAGCACATTTAAGCTCCTATTTTTTTCCTTATTAAATGATTAACTAACAAAAATAAATAATAGCTTCTGATGTACATTAGAGGAAAGGTGATTTTAAAAGAATCTACTCAATTTATTCTCACTCTCTCAACATGGTTCCAGATCTGGTGTGTTTTACTAAAGGCAATCTGAATAATTTTATTTCAAACAGTGTCATCTATGTTTGTTTCACCAGAATTGAATCACCCACTTATTGTAACGCTAATCAAATATTCAGAATGTTCTTTGATGGTTCGGGAAGCACATTCAGTATGGAGGAAATTGAGAATTTGTGAAAGTGTTTGGAAAGCAGAGGTAAAATAAGTTGGGAAAACACAGTTCAGCCCGTTCTTGCAAAATGTAATTTTTTTTTTTAAGTGAAAATGCCAACAAATTTATCACTTCCAACAAAAAAATGCCAATGCCAAATGCCATATTTAATTAAAAAAACAAATTTAGGTTGGACGATTCAGCTATTTAACTATTTCGTATTGTACAAAAATGATGGATTTCAGCTTTCACAGAAATTCCTAAAGGCAATATTCTGAAAAGAATGCCTTCAACGATCCTCAGGGAAATCAATGTTTTGGCACATGAAGACATTGATGTATGTTCATACTCGTGCAGTGTGTTTATGCATACCATACACCATTTTACCTGCCAGCAATGAACCAGCAGTACCTCATGAAGAAATTCAGCAAAACTTTCAGCTTTCAGACTAAACTATACCAATCTTTTTTGTCGCAGCTGCACCTAATATATAAATTAAGGTTCTCTTGTTTCTGTAAGCTTTGGCATTTTCCATGAAATCTTTTGCGCAAAAACTTTATTTGAAGAAAGAATAGACCAGGGAAATAATAGAGAAGCATAGAGAGAAAAAAAAAGTGTTAACAGCACACAGAGACAAATAGGAGAAAGAGCGAGAGGGAGATAACAGGACACAGAAGCAAACAGGAGAGAGCACACCCCAGAAACACGGAAGATGGAGACAACAGTAAAGACAGAGAGAAACAGAAACAGCAGAGGGAAAGAGAAACATAAAAGCTACAGCAGAGAAACAACGTGAAATTAAACTGCATATCGTAAATATATTATAATCTCAGATTTAAAAAAAAAATCCTGCATGTAAACAGTGAACACAAAAATATAGAAAGTTTCATTGCATTCCCTATTTGCACAAAAAAACCCGAGAAAGTACAATGTACATTGAGTGTCTGATCAGGACACTGAAGCACTTAAGTGATAATTTCTGGCTGTCCAAAATATATGTGACAGAAAGAAAATTTTGAGTACATTAAATGCTGATGCCACAGTCGAGAACATCAATAAATGTTGAGGTCAAGTCTTAAGCTGTTTGTTAGTACGTGTAGTTAGAGTGGATAGTAACTACAATGGGAGTGGAGTAGCTGAAACGGAAATTTAACAGCTAAGAAACCTATGTGAAGAACGAAAGCCCATACTGTAAGAAGAGGAGAAAAGATGAGGTAAATTAGGAAGCACTAATTAGGTGATGCCACATTATGCAGTAATTATAAAATAGAAGTAAATTCTAAAATATACAGTACATTGTACAAAAGACATGAAATCTAATTTCTCTTTTTACTCTCCTGGGGTGGGTTTTGTGAAAGAATGGCATTTCTCAGCTGGTCACTGAGCCACTCTTATTCTCGGATTAACTCACCACAAAAGTGTACTGCTGTGTCGACTTGGTCATAAATTCAGGCTTACACTCCCCAACACAGAGCTGCACGGGACCAGATTCTTTGTGAGGCCTCGCCTCCCCCATTTCACACACAATTCTGCCAAAGAAAGCATGAAAGTAAGAACACAGAATTAGAACATATGTCACCTTCAAGCACTTATTTGTGCATCTGCCGTTAAACGGCTGCTTTCTAATTTTACGCTGACATTTTCTACTGAAATAAATGAATGCACCCTGGCAGAGAGCGGGACAGATTAAGCTGCTGTCACACTCCTGCACGACTAACAAATTGTCCCCTACAGCAAGCAGCACATGGCGAATTTCAATTACACGGGGTAAAAAAAACATGAAAATATAATACTAAGATTTACCTCCGGAAGAAAGAGGGTGAGGTACAAAGCAATTTATTACAATTAACCATCACTTTGCTTCTCATTTTATAATATTCCATTATTTCATACAACAAAGCAATAGCAGACTAGAAGAGTGAACTGAGAACAGGGAAAAAAAAAATCCCTTCCTCTCAACAAAATCACTTTAAAAGCAGTTCATGAGAACAAAATACAATGATGCCTCAAATTTCAATGTCTCTAGAACCATGCTCAAAGTTTTTTAAATTTAATTCTAAAGAATTTTTTCTTAAAAATGTTACCACCTGTTTTAAGGCAGCACAGTACCTCCAGAATGATTAGCATTAAACAATGGGCAAAGAGGAATACAAAAGGAAAGAATAGTGGGCTATAAATTGGGCCATGTAGTGCTCATTTTTCAGGCGCTACGCGGCCTCCCAAGGTCCCAAAATGGCGTCCAGAATGCATATGCACGCTTCTGGCATGACATGTGTCAGACACCACCTTGGTGCAGGCGCAAGTAACGAATGCCAGCAGCATGTATAGTAAGGAGATATGCATTACATCAGTGTGCAATGCTGATTTAAAGGGATTGATACCATTTTGGCACTCAATTCTCCAGCCAACGCACTGTCTTAACCACGAACAGCTGAACAGGTCTTAGACGGCCTGGAGGACGCCCCACCAGCGCTATTTAAAGGAATCTTGCAGGTTAGTTGCTGGATTATTGCTTCTGGCTGCTGGTACAATTGTACGTGTTTGTTGAAGCTTCCTATACTTGGAGAGAGTTGCCATAGTATATAAAGAGAGTGGTTTGGCAGGTCCAGCATTACTGTTGGTGTCATTTAAAACAGTGTGCCGAACAGGATTCCTGGCAACAATGGGTGGCCTGCTAGGGCTCTCGCTGGGCAATGAACATGGCTGGGAGCATGCAGAGGGGCCACGCAGAGCAGGTCAAGTTGCGAAGGGAGGGAGGAGGAGGTCGTGATGGAGATATGTCAACTGCTGCAGCCACAATTGCAGCCTCAGAGCACGGCAAGGACAGCATTGCCTGTGGCTGTCAAGGTAACCTGTGGTGCTGAACTTTTATGGCTCTGGATCCCTTCAGGCCTCTGCTGGCGATGTGAGCAACATCTCAGTTTGCAGCGCACTGCTGCATAGGGGTGGTCACTCAGGCACTGTACGAGCTGCTCAACAGGTTCATCACATTCCCTCGACAGAGAGAAGCAGAACAAGCGAGCACAAGGGTTTGCTCGTATTGCAGGCTTCCCCATGGTGCAGGGAGCCATTAACTGCACATATATTGCCATGCATGCTCCACATCTGAACTCGGCCATCTTCACGATCAGAAAGGGATTCCATTCCCTCAATGTGCAGCTGGTGTGCGACCACACGCAGCGCATCATGCGGATCAATGCCCGCTACTGTGGCAGCAGTCATGACACCTTCATTATGCGGCAGTCCAACGTCCCACTCTCTTTGCACTAGCTCGGCAAGTCAAAGGCTGGCTACTTGGTGACAAGGGCTATCCCCTCATGAGGTGGCTCATGACTCCGGTCTGGCATGCACACATGCAGAGCAGGCATACAATGGGAGCCATGCG
Organism: Heptranchias perlo; assembly: GCF_035084215.1. Lineage (NCBI taxonomy): Eukaryota > Metazoa > Chordata > Chondrichthyes > Hexanchiformes > Hexanchidae > Heptranchias > Heptranchias perlo. The sequence goes on along the minus strand of NC_090351.1, from coordinate 27,104,932 downwards.
GCCACACTAAACGTGGTCGAGCACACCATAGGCATTCTAAAGCAACGCTTCTGCTGCCTGGATTGTTCTGGTGGAGCCCTGCAGTACTTCAATGAGCGAGTGTCAAGATTCATAGAATCATAGAAAGGTTACAGCACAGAAGGCGGCCATTCGGCCCATTGAGTCCACGCCAGCTCTATGCAAGAGCAATTTAGCCAGTCCCACTCCCCTGCCCTATCCCCGTAGCCCTGCAAATTTTTTTCCTTTCAAGTACTAATCCAGTTCCCTTTTGAAAGCCGTGAATGAGTCTGCCTTCACCACCCCCTCAGGTAGTGCATTCTAGATCCTAACCACTCGATGTGTAAAAAAAAGTTTTTCCTCCTGTCACCTTGGTTCTTTTGACAATCATCTTAAATCTATGTCCTCTGGTGCTTGACCCTTCTGCCAATGGCAACAGTTTCTCTCTCTACTCTGTCTAGACCCATCACGGTTTTGAATACCTCTATCAAATCTCCTCTCAACCTTCTCTGTTTCAAGAAGAACAACCCCAGCTTCTTCAGTCAATCCACGTAACTAAAGTCCCTCATACCTGGAATCATTCTAGTAAATCTCTTCTGCACACTCTCAAAGGCCTTCACATCTTTCCTAAAGTTCGGTGCCCAGAACTGGACACAATACTGCAGCTGTGGCCGAACCAGTGTTTTATGAAGGTTCATCATGACTTCCTTGCTTTTGTACTCTATGCCTCTATTTATAAAGCCCAAGATCCCGTACGCTTTCTCAACCTGCCCTGCCACCTTCAATGATTTATGTACATATACCCCCAGATCTCTGATCCTTTACCTCTTTTAGAATTGTGCCCTTTAGTTGAATTTGCCTCTCCTCGTTCTTCCTACCAAAATGCAACACCATGCATATTTCTGCGTTAAATTTCATCTGCCATGTGTCCGCCCATTCCACCAGCCTGTCTATATCCTCTTGAAGTCTATTACTATCCTCCTCACTGTTCACTACCCTTGCAAGTTTTGTGTCATCTGCAAATTTTGAAATTGTGCCCTGTTGCACAACCTCGCCCTGATGAGGGATCAGTCCTTGCTGCCGTCTATCCAGCAAGACCCTGAGTCAGAGGAAGAGACTGAGGAGGAGGAGGAGAAGGAGGAGGAAGTGGAGGAAAACGCAAGGTGGCATCAAGGTGCACAGGCCCTGTCTGCCAGGGCTCTGCATGCTTACCTTATTCATAAGCAATATCAGTAACCTCAACAACATCTCCCAAGTCACCAACAGTCCTACACTCCCCACCCATCCTCTCCCACGACCATCAAATCACCCTCTATGGACTCCTCCATGTCTCGTCATTGTGCGCAGGCTTGCACTGAATTGGAAATTGCCGTAAGCCTGATTAACACTGAAATGAAGCACCACTGATGTGGCTTTGTGAGAGCCATTTGTGTCATTCCTGCTACCACCAAGCATCAAACTCAAAGTTCCAGTAGCACAAACCTGATCTTTGCAAATTGAAGGGGGTTTAATCTCTCCAAGCGAGCACTTTGCTTACTTTAGTACAAAATCAGCATTAAAAATAGAAAGTAGTCATTTAGCATCATCCCATTCGATATTTCTCAGTTTAAATCCATAACAATGAAAATGGACAAAACTGCAAGTTGTTGGTAGAAAGGGTCCTTTGTATTGGGAAAAATAACAATAGACAATGATTTTAACTCTCTTTGGGTAGATAAGATGAGCATTCAGGCCATTCTGCTCAAAAATGTCGATGATCAGAAGTGAAATTTAGCAGAAACAAGTTCAACAATATGGGGCTAGATTTTCCAGCCATTCATAAATCAACATTGTGTTATGGACTCTGTGGTGATTTCTTTGCTCAATATATCTGAGCAGCTGATGCTTCAAATTGCCCCCTAGATAATGAGCCCTGGTATTAGTCCAGGTCTGAAACTGAAACCTATGCTATGGGCAGAATTTAATACTTCACTAATATCTGTCCCTAAATAAATGTTCTCGTTTTGTCATTTCTTGTTCGTTCTATGCTTTGCTAATATTACTTTGGAAGCAACACATTAAATGTTTGCACCATGTTTGATTGATACTGGTGTTAACAGCTGGAAAGAAATGACACTCTGGAAGGGGACAGCATTATCCACGGACAGGCACTTGCTGGGTAGATGGATGAAACAGGCAGCACTAAATAAAGCCCTTTCCTAAGGTGCTGCAATACTGCCAAACCTGGGCAGTTTGTCTCCAGCCAAGCGGAGCACTTGTCCACCAAAAAATTACTAACTGCGTTACTTAAAATAGTGGTAGAAAATAATAATGAGCATGCATTAGTGACAACGAATGCTAAATTTATTTTATTCATCTGGCAGAATTTCTGCAGGAGATATCAGGCTGTATATATTGCACCAAGTGTTGGCAGACCAATATGGTTCAGCTCATTCATTACACAGCTTGAACATTTCAGACAAAGGTCTGGCAAGGGACCAGCGCATTTCTAAAGGTCAATGTGTAAATGCACCAATTGAGCGTTCAGTCTGGTTGCTTCCTGACAGCTTTAATTTTGAACAATGGAATAATAAATCTTAACAGAGGATAATTTACTTCAGGATATGAAATATCGGGAGAAAACTCTCAAAAAAGGTACACTGAGTGCAGAGAGTGAATCTGTTGATTATGCTGCTTTAATGGATATTTACTTTCTATCACAATATCTGCCAACAATTTTTTTTAAATAGATTTAGAATAAAATACGATGTACAGATTATTTAATTTATGACAGGAGGAAGATTTTCTCTGTGCAATGTCCAACAAAATCATAAACCTTTTTCTAAACAACTGGCTTCCAATTTCACCACGCATAATGCAGAGAGCAAATCTTCTCCAATATTCCTGGAATCAATTGAAAAATTAATTATAAAGCTAGAAATTACACTGGACAAATGCTTAACACATTTATATGATATTTTGTCCACTATTTTAATTGAGGAGTCAACCTGTAGGTGAAAATAATGAGCGGAGGAATATCACATGAACAATTCTAAGTATTTGTCTGCCAACAGTAATGACAAGCATGTAGAGGGCTAAATTGGGCCGCATAGCGCCTGTTCTGTAGGCGCTACGCAGACGCCTAAGCCCTGAAAATGGCGTCCAAGATGCGCACGCACACTTCCAGCATGACGTGTGCAGGACACCATCTCGTCAAAGGTGTTTGCGCATGCGCACCTAACAAACGTTGGCAGCATGTAAAGTAGGGAGATTATGACGTTAATCAGTGCGCAACGCTGATTTGAAGCAGCCAACAGCATTTTTGAATTCCCCGCTCCAGCGGGAGCACTGTCCTAACCACGCACAGCTGAACAGGAGTTAAAGGGTATGAAGGACCCCCACCAGTGCAATTTAAAGGGAGCATGCAGGAGTTACAGGTTAGTTGCTGCATTAGTTTTTCTGGCTGCTGGTACAATTGTGGGTGTTTGTGGAATTTTCCTATACTTGGGACAAAGTTGCAATATTATATAGAGTTTGGTCTGGCTGGTCGTGCAGTAATGTCAGTGGCATTTAAAATAGCGTGCTGAACAAGGTTGCTTCCAGACCTGGGTGGCCTGCTAGGGCTTCTTCTGGGAATTAAACATGACTGGGAGCATGCAGAGAGGCCACGCAGAGCAGGGCAAGCTGCCAGAAGAGGGAGGAGGAGGCCCTATCCAACGACGGCCTTCAGGGAACAATTCTCTTAGCTCAACTTCAGCGACAACTAGTGAATCTGACAGCCACGGTTCAAGAAAGAGGTCGTGATTGAGATTTGTCAACTGCTGCAGCCACAATTGCAGCCTCAGAGCAGGGCAAGAACAGCATTGCCTGTGGCTGTCACGGTAACCGTGCTTAGTTTTTATGGCTGTGGCTCCTTTCAGGCTGCTGTTGGAGATATAAGCAACATCTCTCAGTTTACAGTGCACCGCTGTATAAGGGAGGTCACGAAGGCTCTGTACGCACTCAAACAGATTCATTATGTTCCCTCTTGTCAAAGACAAGCAGCATGAGCAAGCACAAGGGTTTGTTTGCATTGCAGGCTTCCTCATGGTGTAGGATGTCACTGACTGCATGCATATTACCATGTGTGCTCCACATCTGAACTCGGCCATCTTCATGAACAGAAAGGGATTCCATTCCCTCAATGTGCAGCTGGTGTGCGACCACACGCAGCACATCATGCAGGTTAATGTTCGTTATCCTAGCAGCAGTTATGATTCCTTCATCCTGCAGCAGTTCAACGTGCCACCTATATTTCAACTAGCACGGCAAGTCAAAGGCTGGCTACTGGGCGACAAGGATTATCCCCTCATGAAGTGGCTCATAACTCCAGTCCAGAACACACGCTCACATGCAGAGCAGGCATACAATGAGAGCCGTGCTGCCACACGGAACATCATCGAGCACATCATAGGCGGAGGAGGAGGAAGAGACGGAGGAGGAAGTGCAGCAGGAAGTGGAGGAAGAGGCAGGGAGGCAACAAGGTAGACAGGCCCTGTCTGCCAGGGCTCTGCATGATCAGATGATTAATAAGCGACAACAGTAACATCAAGGACACCTCCCAATTCACCAACAGTCCCACACTCCTTAACTTTCCTCTCCCACATGACCATCAAATCGTTCTCCTTATGATTACACATTGCTTCCTTCCTCAGCTCATCAGAGAAATATAAACCACCACCAAATGCAAATTCAAATCCTAAAATTTATAAATTAACACATGAAATGATTGAAACAACATGAGACTATTCACCCTTGTGCATTCCCTTAGTGCCTGTCATTCATGTGCTTTTTCCTTTCCTCGTGCTCCTACAAGGTGCAACCCCAGTAGCTGGAGCATGGGTGGTGGAAGGCTGCTGACCTTCAATTGAGGAGCATGCAGATGGCCTTTGAGGACGACCTCCAACAGCTCTGGGCCAGGAGGGCCCAACTTCAGGATGGGCTCCTAGCTCTGCGTAAAGCCGTGTGTCAAGTTGGAGCTGAACTTCTCAATGCCCCTTGACATTGTGTGCAGGCTTTCTGGCAGGCTTTTCAGTGCACCAAGCATTTGGTTGTGTATGCCCATCAGCCTTCTTCTGTAGCCTGGCCCATCGAAGTCCTCATCTGACTCTTCTGCAGAAGAACTAGTGTGCGACCTTGCCCTCCGGCGAGCTGGCACCTGCGGTATCCACCCCCCCCCCCCCCCACCACCCCAGCTCCTGTGCACTTATGCCCGGTGTCTCACCACGTGCAAATCCCTCCTCTATCCTAGCCTCTAAAGTACGCGCAGTGTCAGTCTCTGAGCTGGTGGCTGCGAGTGTAAGGTCGAGTGACGGTGTGTTTGCATCATCACTGTCTTCTTCCTCTGCCTCCTCTGACGGTGCCGGTTCCAGTTCTTGAGTATCTGAAATGACAAAGGGACAACGGGTTGAGTTATGGTGTGGGGAGAGGAGAAAGTAAGACATGCGTGCTGACACCATTTGCAGCACGTGAGTCAGAAAAGATCGTGGAATGAGGGACAAGTAGGAAATGAGAAGGAGGATTAGGTATGCAGAGACCCTCATCATTGATACCTCCAGCACCGCCAGTGGCCACGGTCACAATGACAGCCTGTCCAATGATCGACAGCACTGTCTCCTCCATGGGGGCGAGGACGTGTAGGAAGGCCTGTCCTCCTCCAGATTTTTCCTGCTGCCTGCTGTTATGCGCCACCTTCTCCTGCAAGAACGAGGGAAGTGTATCAGTGAACGTTTGCGTGATGTGGCTGTCATGGTTGAATAGATGCCAGTGTGTGTGACCTGTGAGTTGTGGGTGTGCGGCTTGCATTGGTGGTAATGTATGAGGGCGAGATGCAGCTTCTGATTTGAAGAGTTGCGTACTGATGGAAAGAGTTTGTTGGTCGGTGGGTGACGGGGGGGTGTAGGGCGTGGAGCAGTGGGTGAGGCTAGTGGTGCGGTTGGTAGGATATGCCACTTGACAGTTGAAGTCACTCACCTTGATCACTCGTGTCAAATCATTAAACTTCTTCCCATGTGCGTGGTGTGATGCTCCTGGCATTTACTTTGTGCGCGACTTCCTCCCACTGCTTCTTCAGTATGTTTCTGGAGGGCCTCCTGCCCCCCTGCTGCAGATAAAGGATGCCTCTCAGTGCGTCCGCCTCTTGTGCCAAGGCCTTCAGTGCATCGTCCGAGAACCTTGGTGCATGCTCTCTAACAGGCGCAGCCATTCTTCACTTTCCTGTAGCACAGAGTTAGTTGACAAACGAACTCCAGCTCTTCCTGCAGCCACGGTGCACCTCCCCTCGAAGAGGTGCAGGCTGCCTTTAAGTAGTGCTAGCCACTCCCGGTATCGGGGGCCCCCCTGCTGGTGCCTGCAGCCAATCAACAGCACAGGTAGCGCTGGCTGCACGCAGCAATTATGTAGATCACCAGGCAGCACGAATGTTATGTGATGCTTGCATCTCAACCAATGGGCGCGGGTTAATCGCGCACCCCGATCCCAGCGCCCATTTTTGTGAGTTGACCATTTTAACCCCCATAGTGTTTATATTGATCTTGAAATCGTATTAGAATTCAAAGAGTTAATCACTGCTTTTCATAAATACAAATGTTCATTTGGTTAACATTCACTGAGATTCATTTCAGTCCCCAACTGACATATTCACAGCAGGAAACTACTCTAAACATGAAAACAAATCACTTACCTCATATAGAAATTATCTTTTCTTGATGGAGTTACTCCTACAAAATCAGGCTCCCTGTTTTTTAAATCCTTAAGTGCAATTCTCTATTTTAGGCACTTTTTGGTGTCTGTTAGATATTTTATTAATATTTATGTAACACTCAAAAGCCCAGACAGCATTTGTTGCAACAGAACAAGAAAATTGAGTGTAAAGCTATATATTTTGTTCTCTCTCTCTCTACAATGTAATCTTTTATATCTGCACCATCCTACTCAACAGGAGAGTACAGCAGTCCACAGGGGAACTCTTCTCTTTTTAATTGAAAATTTTCCCTCCTCCCGATGGCTTTGATTTCAAGTGGATTACAGTTTCATGGATGCTGGTGGATTGGCTAAATGGTCTTTATTAAGTGCAAGCATTGATAGTGAGTCTATTCGGTCAAGGCCAAATCCAATCTTGTCCTCACCTGCTGTCTACAATTGTGGCATTTCTATTGCTGCACTGGCTAAGATCAGCGAACTCACTAAAGATGATCTGGGCCCTTCCTGGTCTGCATAACTCAACCATTCAGTGGATAACCTCAATCAATCATCAGGGAGTGAACTCAGTTCTCCGAATTGGGAATTCAACTTTCTTGCCCAGATTTTATATAAATACACAAATTACTGACCTGAATCTAAGACTGGATTCATAAAATACATTCATTTAAAACAATGCAATTTCCTAGATTAAGTTAGCAACAACTAATCCCATATTAAATGCTTCTACAGTTAGCTAGTCCCTCCGCCACCTTAAACAGTACCAGTGGTATTGAGGTCACAGCCCTGTGTCCCACACACATTATAAAACTTTTTTGGAAGCGTTGGGTTTGAAAGCTTTAGAGTCACATTGCAATAGCTGACAAACATTAACATATAATTAAAATGATTCAATTTTGGTCATTATTACTTAGAATACTGAACACAACTAATAAAATACATACACATTAAGCGGTAGAATCAATATTCTTTCTACTTCATTCCTGGATAGAGCTAGATGATTCAAAGCAGTAATTGGAAGATTTACCAAAGTTATTAAGTAAAAAATACTATCCTGCATACCAGCACCAATGGGATAAAACTGATTGCAAATATAATAGAGTTTTATTAATATATTCTCTTCTTTCGTGATGTCAAGGAACTAGGTAATCAGATAAACAGTGGACCCCACACAATGTCAATTAGATCATCCTAAAAGATCGAAAATCAATAAAATCTTTTTTGTTTATTTTTTTCTTAAATTCACAGCAGATGTGTTCATTTTCCAGTTTAGAATAGTTTTGGAAAAACCTGGCATGAACCAACATCTTCTCATCTTACCCAAATTACTTAACGGTTCCTCAACTGCTGCCCTGATCTGGATTTGATTTCAGCATGAGGTATGTGCAACTGTACAACTGGATTCTGAAGTCAGAGCATTATTGGAGAACCTGGCTGTTCATAACACAGATCAAGTCCAAGGATATGGTTGGAGATCAGGATGGAAAAGATACAAGTATCATAGAATCATAGAATCATAGAATCATAGAAGTTTACAACATGGAAACAGGCCCTTCGGCCCCACATGTCCATGTCGCCCAGTTTATACCACTAAGCTAGTCCCAATTGCCTGCACTTGGCCCATATCCCTCTATACCCACCTTACCCATGTAACTGTCCAAATGCTTTTTAAAAGACAAAATTGTACCTGCCTCTACTACTGCCTCTGGCAGCTCGTTCCAGACACTCACCACCCTTTGAGTGAAAAAATTGCCCCTCTGGACCCTTTTGTATCTCTCCCCTCTCACCTTAAATCCATGTCCCCTCGTTATAGACTCCCCTACCTTTGGGAAAAGATTTTGACTATCTACCTTATCTATGCCCCTCATTATTTTATAGACTTGTATAAGATCACCCCTCAACCTCCGACTCTCCAGGGAAAAAAGTCCCAGTCTATCCAACCTCTCCCTATAAGTCAAACCATCAAGTCCCGGCAGCATCCTAGTAAATCTTTTCTGCACTCTTTCTAGTTTAATAATATCCTTTCTATAATAGGGTGACCAGAACTGTACACAGTATTCCAAATGTGGCCTAACTAATGTCTTGTACAACTTCAACAAGACATCCCAACTCCTGTATTCAATGTTCTGACCAATGAAACCAAGCAAGCTGAATGCCTTCTTCACCACCCTATCCACCTGTGACTCCACTTTCAAGGAGCTATGAACCTGTACTCCTAGATCTCTTTGTTCTATAACTCTCCCCAACGCCCTGCCATTAACGGAGTAGGTCCTGGCCCGATTCGATCTCCCAAAATGCATCACCTCACATTTATCTAAATTAAACTCCATCTGCCATTCATCGGCCCACTGGCCCAATTTATCAAGATCCCGTTGCAATCCGAGATAACCTTCTTCACTGTCCACGATGCCACCAATCTTGGTGTCATCTGCAAACTTACTAACCATGCCTCCTAAATTCTCATCCAAATCATTAATATAAATAACAAATAACAGCGGACCCAGCACCGATCCCTGAGGCACACCGCTGGTCACAGGCCTCCAATTTGAAAAACAACCCTCTACACCCACCCTCTGTCTTCTGTCGTCAAGCCAATGTTGTATCCAATTGGCTACCTCACCTTGGATCCCGTGAGATTTAACCTTATGTAACAACCTACCATGCGGTACCTTGTCAAAGGCTTTGCTAAAGTCCATGTAGACCACGTCTACTGCACAGCCCTCATCTATCTTCTTGGTTACCCCTTCAAAAAACTCAAATCAAATTCGTGAGACATGATTTTCCTCTCACAAAACCATGCTGACTGTTCCTAATCAGTCCCTGCCTCTCCAAATGCCCGTAGATCCTGTCTCTCAGAATACCCTCTAACAACTTACCCACTACAGATGTCAGGCTCACCGGTCTGTAGTAGGTAGATAGAATGATAGTATGATAGAATGCAGCAGTTAGAATATCTTTTGCTAAATGTCACAATCATATGACATTCTTGAATATAATCAATCTCAAAATTATTACTAGAAATGTAATCCATGTGTTAAAGGCTTTAATGTAGTCTTTCAATAGACCAATCATGATTATAATTTACACAGTTCTAATTTACAATAAATCAGGATACTAGAAAAAAAGTGCCAGTTATTGGAGTTTTAGACGTACAACAATTGCATATGGGAATAATGAGAAACTACATGGCATAAGATCAAATGCCGAATTTTTTGTTGAGGAAATTTTGTTAAGAAATTTGCAGAACAGAGTTGAATTCTCTAAATCTGAGCATTACAGGATAGATATGCAAAAAAACACAATGATAGTCTTTGAACTATAGAACCTTATTTCAGTGCTTAATTTAAAATTCTCACATGTGGCTGCAGACTTATTTACTGCGCTGTACAATGCAATTGCCATTGATTTGGTATGAGCAGGTTCAGTAATGCTGCAGCTAAGCCTCAGGCTCCACAGCAGTGGCTCACAGATTTGAAGAAATGTAAACGTACCACTAAATCAAATTCCAGAAACCTACAGGCGCAGACATACAAGTCCCCAGCGCTAATGACAATAGTCAATAAGAATGCACTGTCCCATTTCCAAATCAGCTAATCGTACGGTGAAATCGGAAATGTCTGAATGTCTTCTGATAAGGTCAGAATGCAACCTTGCAGCTTAAACACAGAACAGACACGCAGGCAGATTTTCATCTTCATCACCTGGGCGGTTATCTGGCCCATATTTCATTATGGAATGAAAATTGGGTGGCTTCTATAAAGGGTGGGTGATTCACTCCTCTGGATTACTGTCCAGGTGGTGAATATGAAAATCTACCCCATGGTGTATAATACTGACATAACCAGATTTGCTTTGTAATTAATGTTTTTTTCCCACAAGATACTAAAAACAATTTAATGTTATCACCATTTAGTAACTTGCTCTCCTCTTTTAGCTTCCCTCTATTCCAGGATAACATTCCTTGGCTGAGAGGGTGAGGAAGTGATATATTCCTGGGCGTCTACAATCGGTAACTGGCCACAAGGTGGTAGAGAGAACGGATTAGAGCAATTCGCCCTTCAGGATTCCCTCTCCTCCTGTGGGAAGCACAAACCAAAAATTTGGTACTTTTCCTTCACTCATGCTGTAGAATTAAGAGGCCAGGCACCATTTAACAAAAAAAGCTCCCTCAATAGATACTTAAATGTTTAGAAATGGTTAAATATGCATTGCAGTGATTTTAAAAAAAACTTCCACCACTCCTCTATACTAAAAATGAAAGTAATTTAAAAAGATTATTTACTGATAGGTAGGCATTGCAAATAGCTGTCAATATGAATGTTGAGTGCAAACCTCTTCTGAAGGAATATTGTGAATTAAGAAGTTCTTGGGTCCCATTATTTTTTGAATTCTGCTTTATCATATTGTGCAAAAAGTTATAGTAAAGCACTTTTACAGAGGTAATATGAAAATGTAGGGACAGGAAAAGACCATCTAGCCTGACTCATACAATTGTGATGCCTTATTCATTACGAACAAGACCCTCCCAACCCCCAGGCACAACATAATCGTGAGAAAAAAAATCCAAGCCCAACTTAGAAAACATTTTTTGGAAAATTCCTCTTCGATCCCTCTAGTAATCGAAACTAGTCCAGGAGACCACATGGACAATGACTTATATTAATTGGCACGTCAATCTTGTATGATGTGACAAATATATGTGACATCATTTGTACAATTGAAAGGTGCCAAGGAAATCCATATTCACAGTGTTTAAAAGTCAGCAAAGTAAACAGACAGCTGTAATTCTTGAAAACATCTGCAATTATCCACTTTACAAATACCATACTCAACTGGTAAATACTAGCCAGGTACCAGTTTGGACTTGACACCTTTGCCACACAGAAAAACAGTGCTGCACATTTGGAGTTGCTCCCTCCCACTGGTGAAAATACCCCACACCTATGTTTCAGATCAGTTTAATTGAATAGAGGCACAGAGAAGTGCCATAGCAACATGCTCCCACCCGAGTCCTTGCTTGTGGCTCAATAACAACTGAAGCTCTTGCGTCTATGCTAACACCAGATGAAATAAAAACTATGAGGAGTGGCCATTAGGGCAGCAGTAAACTGTTAAGAATAAACATTTTTTCAGTCAATACTCACCTCAGTTCTGAAGTGCAACAGGAACAGGCGTGTTGACTGCAATAATCACAGTGTGTGGAATGCTATTTGCAGGTTAGTTTTCAAAGTAAAACTTAAAATGCAAGTATTTTAAATTAATTATTTAATCTCATTTTCTGGCAGATCACAAGGGTAAAACTCTCTAATATGGCTTCTGAGTCTACATTGTAAATTCCTCTAATGGTCAACAAAAGAAACTGCCAGGCTGAACCACTGGATAATTAAACTAGGAAGATTATGACACTAAAAAGAGTTAAGTCAGACAGGAAGAAAGCTTGATTATAAAACTAGTTTTCTCCAAATTGTAGACAGAACTTACTGTTCAGCAATTATATACCCATCTAACAATGGGATACACTGCACTCCCGCCACACGTACGCTATTAGCAATGTCCAGGAAATCCAGGCCCAGATTCACTCCACGGATGGTTACCTGTGTCCCCCCTTCCTGTGGACCAGACATTGGAGTTACCTGAAAAAGGCAAATAAATAAATAAATTCAGGGCAATCAATACAAGTGTTATTTATTTACTCTGTCAACATTTTTAGGGCATTCAATGGGTTGGCTGATTGTGTTAGTGTCTTTTTTTAAATTACATTGAACACTAAGATAGGCACACAGAAATGCAGGGAAAGGAAACTGCCTACAGGTATTTGCTGAGGGTGCATTTACAGACAAGTTCCATTGGAAAGCTTTACTGAAGAATCAAACAGTCCTGACAGTGCTGTGATAAATAGCACATAGATAACCTATTGTGCTTTAATTTGCCGCAAAGCCAGCATTCTGCTTATCCGCATTGTAGAACTAACAGTTGCCAAGCAACAATAACGCACACACACACAAAAAAATTACAACTGAGAGACCAGAGATCAGTGAATTAAAAATGCCGACAGTTAGCCCTCAGGATTATACAGAGCATTTCAGTAATTGGAAAGCTAAAAAAAAAGCTGCATTTGTTGTGGGGAAGGAGCTGGGGGGGGGAAGCTTTCTTCCAATAGCAAAACAAAAGAAACCATTATTAATGGAAACCTCAATTCACTCAGATGCCGTAATTAAGTATTACGAATAAGGGAGGAAGGCATTAAGGAGATATACAAGTTGAATTAAGATTGTGGGAAAGCGGAGAAAGTTTTCAAAATGGGCATATTTTTTCTTGTTTGCCTCAAATTGCACAGGCCACCTAGTTTGCAATATTTGTTTTGAGACAACCCTGCAGTCATGTCGCCTTCTTTTGTTCAACGTTGTAATTGTACACAGAGATATTTTGATTACCAACACATCCAGGGAACAGAAACTTCCTGTTGCAAATTCTTCTTGTACATTTCTGGCTGGCAAAAGAAAAACCTGTGATGGTAAATTTCTACTGAAAATTGCAAAATCAAGTTTATCCAGTGAACAGCTGAGCGACACAGACAAGAAAAGTGCCAAGTTCGATCACTGGTCTGTGCCCAGCTAGCTGATCTTAGTCAGGCCACTGCCAGGGGCTTCATTTGGCTTCCATGTCCTGGGGTTAAAGAACAGAAAATTGGATAAGGTCCCTGCTCTTGATCACTATCCAACAACCCTAGCTGAAACTGAGTGTGTGGGCATCCAGTGAGGACAAGGCTGGGCTCAGCTGAAGCGCTTCTGCTCCCTGTACCCCCTCCTCCCCACTGGTTAAATAAGCTGTCAACACACACTATTTATGCTCACAAATGAAGGAAGGCTCGTTGGCCAAAAGTACCAGCAGGTGCCCACCATGTACAACCAATCACCAGTAGTGAGTCCAACCCTTCTAGAGACAAAGCGGAAAAATCAGCAAAAAAAAAGAAAAAAATACAATAATCAACAAAATTCCTCACTGAAGTTACAAGAGACGGTGCAGTTTACTTGGTCAGTGCCCCTGCCACTGGATTTAATATTCTCCCCCTCCATCACCAGTGCATTGCGGCTACAGTATTTACTATCAATAGAATGCACTGCAGTAACACACCAAGGTAACTTTGACAGCGCCTCCCTCTTCTGCAACCTCCATCTCCAAGAAGGACAAGAGCAGCAATGTCGTGGGAACACCATCACCTCCAAGTTCCCTTCCAAGTCACACATCATCCTGACATGGACGTAAATTGCCGTTCGATCATCGGTGCTGGGTCTATATCCTGGAATTCTTTACCTACCATCATAGGAGTACCATCACTACAAGGACTGCAGCAGTTCAAGATGGCCCGTTGCCATCTTGTCAGGGCAATGAAGTCTCAGCAGTAAATGTGGCCTTGCCAGCATCACCCACATTCAGAGAACAAATAAAAAGTCTTCAGATGAAATTGCACTGTGCAATATTACAGTTAGCACATTTGGATGACATTCCTTGGAGGAATTAAGTTATTCTAAATGGGTTAACACCTTTATCAAAACAACTGAGGAATTTCATAATATTGCACAGTGCAATTTCAATCCAAGTGAATTTTATTTATCAAATTAAACTTTATTTTAGCGGAGTTCCCTCCTTTGGATAGTTCCTTGATGCTGTATTCCTTTACTGCATTCTACTTGACCTAATTTCAGATGTTTTAGCACATTATGACTTTCTTTGCTCTTCTAATTTGCTCATTTTTGACTTATTATTCTTCCAGGTACATTGTTGTCACTGCTAAGAATTAGCTCAATTATCTAGTGAGTATCAAAATTTTGCACTACTGTCTGATTAGTCGTGCATTATTTGGTTTCTAATTGATGTGGTTCAAATTTTCATAAAATTAGTTGGATCCTTTTATTAGCAAACTGTTCTCTGCAAAGTCAGCCAGTCTCTTAGAAAAGGAGCAGCACATTTAACTGCAGGCTGAAAGGAGAAAGGCCAAAAGATCTGGGATTAGAAAATACTGAATGTATGAAGAACGTGCTCTGGGGAATGGAACAAATGGCACTTTCCAAGTGTACTGCTACAAGCTGGAATTCACTCACACTGCAGCCCATGGGTCACAACACCCGGGAGATGATTGCATTTGTAAGTAAGGTGTTGAAATTTATTCAAGTTCTCTCTTAATTAGGATCATGCCTGACTTCTCCTTGAATCTCGAATGATATTAACTTCCAGTAAACCATTCCTTTTCAGTCTCCTTCAAATTCATGGTGTATCAGAAAACTACTCCATGTCCAACATACAACGGTTGAGATTTTCTAATTGGCATTATTTTAAGGCAACTGTTAACCCGTTTAAAATAAATGAGTTAACATTTAGCATTAAAATGATATCTTTTTTTAGACCAACCTCAAAGATCGAGATTACACAAGCTTTCAGCACTCTCAGCTAATCTTCCTTCATGAGAATCTTCAGAAGTTACAGAATCCACAGTTATTAAAGCAAGTGATATTGTGCTTGAAATATTGTGTTGACACATAAAAAATTGAAAGTTAAGACATAATTGAATTTACCGGTGTGTAAAAGTTAGCTGTTTATATGTTGCCTTTCCAGTTTGTTGTCATGCAATTTTCCTCCTCCCCTCTTCACATCTATGTCATATAGTTCAGGATACAGAAAGAAGAAATAGGAGTAGGAGTAGGCTATCCAGCCCCTCGAGCCTGCTCTGCCATTCAACAAGATCATGGCTGATCTTCTACCTCAATACCATTTTCCTGCACCATGCCCCATATATCCCTTGATGCCTTTAATATCTAGAAATCTATCGATCTCTGTTTTGAATGTACTCAATGACTGAGCTTCCACAGCCCTCTGGGGTATAGAATTCCAAAGATTCACCACCCTGAGTGAGGAAATTTCTCTTCATCTCAATCCTAAATGGCCTACCCCTTATTCTGAGACTGTGATCCTTGGTTCTAGACTCCCCAGCCAGGGGAAACATCCTCCTTGCATCTACCCTGTCGAGCCCTGTAAGAATTTTGTATGTTTCAATTCACCTCGCATTCTTCTAAATTCTAGTGAATACAGGCCTAGTCTACTCAACCTCTCCTCATATGACAATCCCTCCATCCCAAGCATCAGTCTGGTGAACATTCGTTGCACTCCCTTTATGGCAAGTATATCCTTTCTAAGGTAAGGAGACAATAATCCAGGTGCAGTCTCACCAAGGCTCTATATAATTGCAGTAAGACAGCTTTACTCCTGTACTCAAATCTTCTTGTAATAAAGGCCAACATACCATTTGCCTTCCTAATTGCTTGCTGCACCTGCAAGTTCGCTTTCAGTGACTCATGTACAAGGACACCCAGGTCCCTTTGAACATGAACATTTCCCAATCTCTCCCCGTTTAAAAAAAACTCTGCATTTCTGTTTTTCCTACCAAAATGGATAACTTCACATTTTCCACATTATATTCCATCTGCCATGTTCTTGCCCACTCACTTAGCCTATCTATATCCCCTTGAAGCCTCTTTGCATCCTCCTCACAACTCACATTCCCACCTAGTTATGTCATTCGCAAACTTGGAAATATTACATTTGGTCCCTTCATCCAAATCATTGATATAGATTGTGAATTGCTGGGGTCCAAGCACCGATCCCTGCGGTACCCCACTAGTCCCAGTCTGCCAACCTGAAAAAGACCCGTTTATCCCTACTCTCTGTTTTCTGTCTGTTAACCAATTCTCAATCCATGCCAGTATATTACCCCCAATTCCATGTGCTCTAACTTTGTTCACCAACCTCCTGTGTGGGACTTTATCGAAAGCTTTCTGAAAATCCAAATACACCACATCCACTGGTTCCCCCTTATCTATTCTACTAGTTACATCCTCAAAGAACTCCAATAGTTTTGTCAAACATGATTTCCTTTTCATAAATCCATGCTGACTCTGCCAAATACTATTATTATTTTCTAAATGTCCTGTTATCACATCCTTTATAATAGATTCTAGCATTTTCCCTACTACTGATGTCTGTAAGTTCCCTGTTTTCTCTCTCCTATCTTAAATAGTGGGGTTACATTTGCTACCCTCCAATCTGCAGGAACCGTTCCAGAATCTATAGACTTTTGGAAGATGACAACCAATGCATCCACTATCTCTTATAGCCACCTCTTTCAAAACCCTGGAATGTCGATCATCGGGTCCTTGGGATTTATCGACTTTCAGTCCCATTAATTTCTCTAGTTTTTTTTTTACTCATACTAATTTCTTTCAGTTCCTCATTCTCGTCAGACTCTTGGTTTCTAATATTTCTGGGAGGTTTTTTGTTTCTTCTTCCATGGAGACAAATACAAAGTATTTGTTTAATTACTCTGCCATCTCATTATTCCCCATTATTAATTCTCCCGTCTGTAAGGGACCCACATTTGCATTTGCCAGTCTTTTCTTTTTTACATACCTACAGAAGCTTTTACAGTCCGTTTTTATGTTTCTTGCTAGTTTACTCTAATATTCTATTTTCCCTTTCTTTATCAATTTCTTGGTCCTCCTTTGCTGAATTCTAAAATGCTCCCAATCCTCAGGCTTACTGCTTTTTCTGGCAACTTTATATGCCTCTTCCTTTGATTTAATACTATCATTAATTTCTCGTTAGCCACGGTTGGACCACTTTCCTGTTTTTTTTTGCCTGAAAAGGAATATATATTTGTTGCAAATTATGTATTAATTCTTTAAATGCTAGCCATTGCCTGTCTACCATTATATCTTTTAATGTAGTTCCCCAATCAGCCACAGCCAACTTGAGCCTCATACCTTCGTAGTTTACTTTGTTTAGATCTCATCAATGTCACACAATGTTTGTTATACAATGTTCCTGAACAGTGGGATTCACCCTCCCACACAACTTTCCCCAACTTGAATTACGCACGGCTGGCAAAAAAGCATCGGCCTCAAAATTGGATTCAGGCGAAAAACAGGCGCTGAAGTGTCAAATATGGTGTGCGGCGTGCACGCGCTCATTCGCTGCATGACGTATTGATTAGAGCGCCCTGTAGTCATCCAGGGCACCTGCTTGAAACGGGCGTTGGGCCCATTGCCTAGTTCCGGTCCCTTTCAGATACTGGATTGCGACTGACCACAGCATGCGCCAGTCCGTTTTCTCAGGCGAATAGCAGTCAAACCAGTGGTGTTTAAAGGGGCCGTTGGAGACTGTCACCAAAAACGTCAGCTTAAATAAAACATATTTACCTGAATATGGAACCAGAAGAAGTTCTTCTCCTGGCTCCATATTAAAATTGTGGGCCGCCCTCCTGATCTGACTCATGGTAGTTCCAGTGCCGGCGTTCCCAGTGCTGGCCGATTTTCATCTTCTTCGTGACTGCTTCTTGGGGTGTGACTGGCATCCCCAGCGCATCTGTCATGTCCTGATGATGCAAGAGGACCAATTTTGTATCGTTCTCTGGCTCTTCAGTTTCGGCGCACCAGCTCATAATTATGGCTAGGCTCGCACTCTAAACAGTGAACCAATTTTTAGGCCATACTCTCTGGAGCAATTCTGAAATATCGGTCAATCAAAAATCCAGCATTCCAAAATTGAAGGCTGCTTATAATCTCAAATTTTAAAAG
This sequence comes from Heptranchias perlo, assembly GCF_035084215.1. NCBI lineage: Eukaryota > Metazoa > Chordata > Chondrichthyes > Hexanchiformes > Hexanchidae > Heptranchias > Heptranchias perlo. Next base: position 27,086,591 of record NC_090351.1, on the reverse strand, counting down.
CTCTTCTAGGTGCCAAAATCTATCAAACTTTTATCCCTGATGCCCTGGCTTCGAATGTAGAGATATTCTGTGGAATAATTAATAACTGTTCAATATTATGGAGATAGAGATGCAGCCTGAGAAGAATTAAGTGCTGTTTGAATGCCCTCAAGAGTTTCACATTTCAGCTACCAGAGAGCTATGTTAATACTGTAACCAAACATCTGATCTAAATGTGCACTAGACACAGTACAAAGAGGAGCCCAGTGTCACAAAGTTTATTCCCAAACGTGGAAATTGGGAGCTCGTTCCAAAGAATGGGACATTTCAGGGTTGAAATATCAGATTTTGCAAAATTGCTGTGTTCCTTCTACTAAAATAATTAATGGGATCACATTTAACAGATTAACTTACTATATTAGACATAATTTTTCCTATTAACATTTCTGCTTTGGCTATCATTCACCACAATGACATTTTTTCCCAAGCATTTTTTAAAAATAACTCTTCAGTGTAACATCACCAAAAACAAAATATTCACTTTGATCAGTTCATTAGGTATCTATCTATCTGGATCTAATAATATCTCTCACACACACACAAAATCATCCAGGCAGATTGTTCCATGGATATCGGGAACCCACTTTGGAAAATGCTTCAACAAAATCTTCTCCACATTCGAAGAAAGCCTGTATCCTAGTGTGAAAGAAGCACGCTAGCAATTTTTTTTCGCTAAGGAAAGGAAAAGAGCTGTGTGCAATTTTCAAAATAATGATGCTCTATGGAAGGTATATAAAATATTACACGGTATAGATAAGGTAAACCCAGAATACTACTTCAAGATAAGTTAGGCCAGGGGAAATATATTGTATGATCCTCCGAGGGAACAAGGTTAGCCTCTGATCAGTACAACTTACTAACAGCTTGGCCAAGATCAGCAAATCTGTGTGTGGGCAAATCACAGCTGCAAACTGTAAGTTACCACTCAGCAGTAATGCAATGTACTATACACTGCAGAGAAACAGCTAGGTTAATTCTAATTTCATAGTTTAAGTAATTCGAACTTAGGGGGTGATTTTAGGAGGTAATCGCATGTGCGTTGGGGGTGGGGGGCTCCGAAAATCGGGGAAATCCCGTTCGAGTTCGGAAGCCGGCTCCAATCCGCCGACTTCCGAGTTTCCCAGGGACCCACCTGTGTGCGTGCGGGCAACCCGAAAACGGAAGTCCCGCCGGCAATTAATGACAATTAAAGAGCCAGATGTACCTCATTGAGGTACTTAAGGCACTTTACCTGTGACAGATTAAGTAGTTAGAAAGATTTTTTAAAAAAAAACTTATCTGGGCGTGAAGGGCCGGATCAGGGAACAAGGAACAAAATAAATTAAATAAAAAACCATGGAAGGAAGTGAAAACACTAAACGAACCTACCTTTGCACGCTGCTCCAATGTCCGATGTCTCCCGCTCTGATGTCCCCTTCTTCACCCCCCCGATCTTCCCTCGATGTCCCCCTCTTCACCCCCCACCCTGATCTTCCCCTCTCTCCCCATAACTTCCAGCGCCAGATCTTCCATTCTACCACCCCCCCCGCCACCCCCGGGGTCTTCCGTTCCAGCGCTGGATGACGTTTCGCTCACTCTCTTTCTCCGTCCCCAATCTCCCGTTGCAGCTCCTGACGGCAGCCAGCCTGTCAATCAAGCTGGCTGCCGGGCATGAAACCCGGAGAGCACGTTAATCATCAATCAACATGCGATTGCGTCGGAAACGGTAAGTTTTGTTCATGCAGGTTTGCCACGCGCACCTTTCTCCTCCTGCTGCCAACCCGCCACCATTGTAAAATTGAGCCCTTACTGTCTTAAAATTATTTCCTGAAAGGGGGAAAACAGAAGAGGAGAAAAGGAAAATAAAGTCTCAGTGTAACTTAAAATTTTAGCAAGGGAACCAAACTTTTGAAACCCTATCAATTCATTAAAATGGATAATGCTGCTGATCAAAGCCACAGTATTAAAACTTTTATACTTTTTTTAAACTGCTCCTCCTTATTCAGTGCAATACTTGAGTCTTTTTCTTCAAGTGAGTGACAATTTTAGGAAGATATAGGATAAGATGAAGTTTGAGTCAGGCCTGACATGTATCTGCTGCTCAGTAACTCAGAGCAGTACATCATTCTGACAGATTACTTTAATGAGCTACAACGTTCAGTCAAATAAGCCAGAAAAAATCTCCACAGGTTCATTTGTGCTATTTAAAATATACCCCTCAGATGACATTGCTAATGGTTTAACAATACCAACGCTGAATTTATGCAGAGTTCTTTTGAGCTAGGAGTAAATTGCTGCTGAACGCAGCAGGAATGTCAGCAGTCCATCATACCACACACTGCTTCTCTCAGCTGTCAGCAAATTCTCACTTTATTTGTTATCACTGAAGAAACAACAAAACCTTAATGCTAGACAGCACCTATAGTTATTTGTTATTGTGCAAATATTCATAAGCCATGTTAATGGATAGTTGGAAAATACATTTTGTGAAGCCTTACTTGTCTCCTATCCAATGCTCTTAATGTTTTTCTTTGTAATTTTATTTTCATGGTTAAGTTTGTCTGACCCCCTGAACAGACACCGTCGCAGTCAACAAAGTACATGGACAGCCTCCACAGATACTCTCTCTGACCAGCTGCTGTAAATTGGACTGAACTGTCCAATTTTCCATTCCCCCTGTTGAGAGGCCCACTGCTCCCATTCAGCATTCCCTAGCTTGGCACAGCCCAGATCTGCAACTGAGCAGAATGGGACATCAAAGCTGTGCCCTCCCATTCCATGACAATTAGGCTCAGTTCTCTAAAGCCAGTGCCACTCTGCTGACCCATGTTTTTCTGCATCTTAAAAGGGGGAAATCTTAGTATCGTGAGCAAAATATCACTTATAGCTCATCCACTTTCGCCAATGTCCTGATGTGCAAAAAGTTAAGGGAGACTTTTAAAAAAAAATTTGTTCATGGGATGTAGGCATCGCTGGCAAGGCCAGCATTTATTGCCCATCCCTAATTGCCCTCAAGAAGGTGGCGGTGAGCTGCCTTCTTGAACCGCTGCAGTCCGTGTGGTGAAGGTTCTCCCACAGTGTTGTTAGGTAGGGAGTTCCAGGATTTTGACCCAGCGGCGATGAAGGAACGGCGATATATTTCCAAGTCGGGATGGTGTGTGACTTGGAGGGGAACGTGCAGGTGGTGTTGTTCCCATGTGCCTGCTGCTCTTGTCCTTCTAGGTGGTGGGTTTGGGAGGTGCTGTCGCAGAAGCCTTGGTGAGTTGCTGCAGTGCATCCTGTGGATGGTATACACTGGAGCCACTGTGCACCAGTGGTGAAGGGAGTGAATGTTTAGGGTGGTGGATGGGGTGCCAATCAAGCAGCTGCCTTGTCCTGGATGGTGTCGAGCTTCTTGAGTATTGCTGGAGCTGCACTCACCCAAGCTAGTGGAGAGTATTCCATCACACTCCTGACTTGTGCCTTGTAGATGGTGGAAAGGCTTTGGGGAGTCAGGAGGTGAGTCACTCGTTTAATGTCAAGGGGAGGTGGTTAGACTCTCTCTTGTTGGAGATGGTCATTGCCTGGCACTTGTCTGGTGCAAATGTTACTTGCCACTTATCAGCCCAAGCCTGGATGTTGTCCATGTCTTGCTGCATGCGGGCTCGGACTGCTTCATTATCTAAGGGGGTGCGAATGGAACTGAACACTGTGCAATCATCAGTGAACATCCCCATTTCTGACCTTATGATGGAGGGAAGGTCATTGATGAAGCAGCTGAGGATGGTTGGGCCTAGGACACTGCCCTGAGGAACTCCTGCAGCAATGTCCTGGGGCTGAGATGATTGGTTTCCAAAAACCACTACAATATTATTCTTCTGATACGCCTCCAGCACAACCAACCAGGCTTTCGGTAGTGATGTATTTGCTCACTGTTTATAAATGGTTTCTGCTAGGATTTTTTAGGGAAGGGTCTAGGAACTGATCACAAGGAAGGGAAGGAAAACTCTGGAGGTAGGATCTTACAGCAGGAGGCGGCCATTCAGCCCATCATGCCTGTGCCGGCACTTTGAAAGAGCTGTCCAATTTAGTCCCACGCCCCAGCTTTTTCCCCATAACCCTGTAAATTAGGTAAAAGGAACTGAAGCCGCACAACACACTTACTGGAGCTCAATAGTCCTCATTCTAGCTGAATAAAAATAGAAATTTAGTTTTAAAAAATAATTAATTTTTGTTGTTCTAGATTTTATTCTGAGCAGCAAATTTACTGCTTAGCTGGCAAAGTTAAAACATTTGTCCTGTTCCTGTTCTATAGCTGAAGGGTGGAATAGGGTATTTGGAGGTGTGGAACCTTTTTTTCTAGTTCTGAAAAAGTGAGCAGGGGCTAGACTAGACTTTGGCCTTTTATCTTTTTGCTCCCCCTGAAAAAAAGCATCTTCCCAGCATGGAAAGATTCTGGCCACGTGTTGCAGAATTCAAAGGATAGTTGCAACAAAGAGATTTCACTTGTGATAACGCAACCAGAATTCTTACCTTTTTACTGGCAGTGTTTGTATTTCTGGCTTAATCACCATCAGAACACTGCCAGTGAATACTTTAATCTGCCAGTAATGGGAATGCACTAAATCCAAGTATGCAGATTATTGCAGACAATGATCTCTTAACACCTGCTGACAGCAAAATCCAGGCTGAGCTACATGAAAAAAATTCAGTGGGAAACTGCGGACTTCTCACTTGTAAAGAAGAGACTTTAATAGCTTAAGTTTTTATTTCCTTGACTTATTGGTTCTTTCTGACTGGTCGAATAAATTCTGTGTTTCAGTTATTCACTGAATATCTTCTATACACCATAGTATTGGGGTAAGCCTGGTCTTCGGCTGATTTGAAGAATATTGCTCATGTAGAAATATTCTTTCTAATGGTCCAACACAGGGATAAACATGATAATGCAGCCACAAGGGCTATAAAAGTTCAGTAAGTTTTACCTTTCATCAGAACACAGAAGAGAGCTCTTTCTGTGAGCAGCGGGAGATGTCTATTGTGCTGTTTTTAATATAAAGTCTCTTATTTTCTGAGTGACTGGGGCTTTCTTCATTGGAGATCATCACTGACAAATGTATCTGTGTGGAACTCTACTGGAACATCCTTTATGTTGGGTTCTTTATTCCCACTCCCTTTCAATATTATCATTTTATTAAAATCATTCTTGTAGACGTTAGGTAGCGAAAAAAAACAGTTTGTACTGTGCAAAGCATAGGCAAATTCAGAACTCAGTTAAAAGTCAGATGCACCACAGAAGTGACAGAAACGTTACTTTTATCTGTCAGTACATCATCTCGCCTTTCTACATTTTGTCACCAAGAGAAGACAAGGTCGGCAGTATCCACATTCACACTGTTGGAATAACATTACTACTTGTCAACTCACGAGATTGAGTGTCTGAATTTAGAGAAAAAACAGAAAACTACTAAAAATTCTTAAAATAAGCAAAAATGGATATGTGTGTGTAGCTTGCTGCCAAAACAAGGAAAGGGTAGACAACTGAAGGATGATGCACGAGACCAAGTCTCTCAATCTTCCAACCTGGGCTCAACTTGACAAGACCTGGTAATCCATGGATATCACTGATAGGGTTTTCTATTATCAATTTATTTCTGTTTAGAAGCTTCAGGCTCTGATGTTATTGCGACATTCCATCACAGTGATCATAGAATCATAGAAAGGTTACAGCACAGAAGGAGGCCATTCGGCCCATCTAGTCAGTGCAGGCTCTATATGCAAGAGCAATCCACCTAGTCCCACACCCCCGCCCTATCCCCATAGCCCTGCAATTTTTTTTCCTTTCAAGTACTCATCCAGTTCTCTTTTGAAAGTCATGATAGAATCTGCCTCCATCACCACCCACCACCAGGCAGTGCACTCCAGATCCTAACCACTCGCTGCGTAAAAAAATTATTCCTCATGTCACCCTTGGGTCTTTTGCCAATCACCTTAAAACTATGTCCTCTGGTTCTTGACCCTTCGGCCAATGGGAACAGTTTCTCTCCATCTATTCTATCTGGACCCTTCATGATTTTAAATACCTCTATCAAATCTCCTCTCAAACATCTCTATTCCAAAATCTTCTCTGTTCCAAATTACAATCCATGATGATGAGCCTTTTTACTTCTTAAAATAAATAAAGCTCAAGAAAATAAATATAATGGAAACATCACCACAATCTGACCGCACAAAGACAGTGGGCCAAGGCACATGCTAATTAAATTTCCTGCAATGTTCTGTGGGTTAATTTTTAAAAAAAAACTTATTATTGAATAACAGAAGTAACATATTGTTGGACAGGGACAAAAGTCTGCAAAAACAGACTGTAGGAATTCCCATCTTCCCCCATAACAATGGCCATCTTGGTGCACGGCTGGATAGTTCAGTAATCTCCTGTTTTAGAGACTGAGGCTCATTTTGTTTTTGGTTTTTCTAACCTCCTGCCTCAATCAACATGACAGGAGTGCATCTCGAGGCTTTGTATTTTTTTACACCTCTTTTTATTATTTCTCCCAGTCTGATTTCACAAATCACTTGCAAATGAACCAGACATTTTACATTCACAGCTGAAATATCCTTTTACTGTCCTCCCCTTGGCACTCCCAAATAATTTTGTGGCAGTTAATCAAAAAAAATACACCCTCCCTTTATTTTTTGGTCAGTCTATATTCCAGAACTAAGTGTAAGCAATGCTGTTAGCTCTTCTTGTCTCAAAGGTAGGTAGGAAAAGATAGTGTGCTAATTCTCAATGAAAAATGCACCATATTAAAAACGTGGCAGAAAAATTATTTGAAAAAGCATCGACAGTTCACCTTACAAACAGAACGCTTTGCCAAGTGCTTCTGAAGTGGAAAAAAAAGTCTCCTAATATTGCAACTGTTCTCCACATGTCATAACATCTTGCCTTCTTTAGACTAGTTTAATTGCTTCACTGTGGTCAGACTTCCCAGTAATGATAGTCGGGTGATGGTTAAGCATGGTATCCAGAGCACCGCACTTAGTTGCAGAATATTGTTATAATCAAATGCTTGAAATAGTTGTGCCCCACCAGCAACCATTTTTAGTTGAAAATCTTGCTGCAAAAAGTGATCACACAGATAGGGAGGAGGCAGAATATCACAAATGCATGTGGAGAAAAATAGTAGCTGGACAATGTCGAATTTTTCCACGACAGTTTTATGCATTTGGGTTACTTGGTGCAAAATCTGGATTGGAAGCAAATAACTGAAGTCAGACATTAAAGGAATATTCCAAGGAAAACTAACAGAAAACATGTTGTGTACTGCAACATACAGTCACTGAGCGTTTCTTAATAATTCTTTGTTTCCACTGACCTCGTCTTCTTATAAATTAGTATTTTCTTCCCTCCCTCAGGTATCCGAGTCAGTGCTGTCAATTTGCTGAAAGATGATGCCGATTGATACTGCAGCACACAACACTATATCCCCACTATTCTGACTCCCATGTTACGCCTGGTCCTTCATTATAATAAAATAAGATGATTAGTGTAACTGGATTGTCAGCTGTGTGGGCAGCATTTCATCAAAATTAGATTTTATCAGAATGAAGGACAAAGAGGACTCCTGAACGCTGTTATATCATCCAAGGATGCTGGAATGTAATAAAAATGAGGGTTTGAAGATGGCTTATAGCGCCTGATCACTCCTTAACCAACATGTTCCTAGAAAAGAGAAGGCTGAGGGGTGACCTGATAGAGATGTTTAACATAATGAAAGGATTTGATAGGGTAGACATGGAGAAAATGTTTCCACTTGTGGGGGAGTCCAAAAGTAGAGATCATAATATAAAATAGTCACTAATAAATCCAATAAGGAATTCAGGAGAAACTTCCTTACCCAAACTAGTAAGAGTGTGGAACGCGCTCCCACAAGGAGTAGTTGAGGCAAAGAGCATAATGCATTTAAGAGGAAGCTAGATAAGCACATGAGGGAGCAAGGACTAGAAGGGTATCCTTATAGGGTTAGATGAAGGAGGGAGGGAGGAGGCTCATGTGGAGCATAAACACTGGCATAGACCAGTTGGGCCAAATGGCCTGTTTCTGTGCTGTAGTTTTGATGCAACTCAAATGTAGCTCCTGTTAACATCTTGCTTAGTGTCAAAAGATATAAAATATTCCAGCTTTGGTTCAATAGTATTTTGCTGAATATTTTTTTTAATTCGCCGTGAATTTATACTAACAAACACTTTCCTTCTAGACCACCTGCAGCCCATTGTCACTGAGAAGGAGTGCTTACACCCACCTGGGAAGGAATGCTCACATCCACCAGGAGAACACTGATCTGGAGCAGCAGCAGTGGTGGTGGCAGTTTGTAATTTTTAAATGGAAATCCTTTGATAACAGAGCTCTGCACAGCAATACTGCCTCTCATCAAAGCCTTCATTTTCTTTCAGGCAATCTTATTAATGACTGGCATAATATCATAATTTGAAACAACACCCTTGTTAAGTTGTAATACCGACCTAAACATAATAACTAGGCAGATACAATACTGGCAAACGGAGCTGTAACAAGCAATACCAACACAGCAGGTAAAGTGCCGAGGGGAAAGCTACAAAAGGCGAGCTGTATGATGCTTTTACAGGTTATTAAAAAAATAAACATTGTTAGGGAGTGAGCTCAAGACTGTAATGCACTCACTAAGTTACTGGGCAATGTTCTTTCTCTTTATATCATCTCCTGATCCTCTGGAATGCATTACTGTCCTATCATTTCAAGTCATTCTTAATTTTGTATCAAATATTTTTCTTTGGTCCATTGTAATTCTGATAGTAGCTCATACTATAGAATGACTTGTTACGAAGCTGTACAGGAGGAGGAAAAACAAATCAATACCTGGCCCTCTTTTGTTAAAAAAAGAATTGCCCAAAGAATCAGAGATATCCGCCTTGTATCACAGGCTGCTCAGAGCTAAGATGCTTTGATACTTTTGTTCAGCAGCTAATTAAAAATTGAAACTTAACTGTTTTCTGCCAACCACAAAGATATGTTTGAATGTAATTTTTATTTTGTCTAATAAACTCTATCCATTTTCTCTCACTCACACTTAAATACACATATGCAAAGTCTCATTCACCACACAAAGAGCCAGCACTAAAAATGGATTGGTTTGTGCCTTCCTAAAGACCTGTTGGTTCATAATTTAGGTAAGTGTCAATAGCAGGGTTAACAGGGGTTGTTAGACAACCACAACAATGGGTTTTAGGGTGTTTAGTTTTATTTTGTGAGCAACAAATAAAATCTGTCACTGAACGTTCAGTGCAGTGAATACAAATCTTCTAATTTACTTTACAATTATTCTTCCAGTGATCAAACAGCCAACACACTTCTAAATTGATACTGAAAGACTGAGTAAATCTCCTATTAAAACATGACCATTTGTTCTTGTCATTTGAATGCAGCATTTTTTGGAACAATTTAATGGGTTCATTTTTATACTTAATAACTGGGAACTGTCTGTGTCAATCTTCTTTCATTATTGAACACTAAATCCAACAGCAGCATATACTGATGAGCACTCTAACGCCATATATTTTTTTCAGTCTTTTTTAAATGCATTGTAAACGTACATGACAATCAATGTTTTAGTGTGCATTTTATTGATGAAGATTAACTTGCCCTAAATGCTTCTATCTTGGCTATCTTCCACATAAACTGTACATATGATTTTTTAGGTACTATAATAATTTGGGGTTTGTACTAAAAATGAGAAAAACACTGACAGAGATAGTCAGTTATAGCTATACACAGGCTCCCTCAATTAATCAAAAATAAGTGATTAATTGATTTGTAGAGAACACCTCTCCATAGCAGTGAGTTATTGGTGTTCTTTCACAAGTATAAAAGACCCATAACTCAGGAGGGTCACAGGTGAAATTGAGTAATGGCTGCCTTTTGCTTGATTGAAAGAACACCTACACTTTACTGGTGAGCTAGCTTGCTTTACACTACAGAAGAGAGCAATCCTATACTCATAGTACAGCTTTCTAAACTAATTTTCCACAAGGTATATAGCTGATAACTCTTAAACGTTAATTCCCACACAAGTTGTGTTACACGTTGATACATGTGTGTAAATTGTACTTGAGACAAGTGTGTCAATCTCAAGCACTGGTGCATGAAAGGACAGCAGGATGCCAAACAACCTATATTTTTCACGGGTGCCAGGGTGAGACAGGGTAAAGCATACTCTTTATCCCAGGGACTAACTCCAGTTTATACATTTACTGAAACATTTATGAATCACTAGGGTTTTTTTTTAATCTCCCTCCTCACCTTCAGTCACTTTGCCATGATGACCACCAAAACTTGTTTAACTACCACTGTGCTTAAAATAAGTGGGAGTGAGACTTTGAACCTTATAAATCCCTTGGTTAAATTTTTGCATAGTTGAATTGCAAAGTACACTTGCATCATCCAATAATGCTATACGTTTAGTTGCCACACGTGATTTGATATGTAACCTGTATTAACTGTATATAGGATTTATCTTCAAAATTTATTGAAAAGAATTTCCTGGTAAAAAGCAGTTAGTGGAGTTTAACAACTGCTTGTGAAAATCACACGGTGACAACAGCGAAAAATTCAACTTAATTATAAAAAAGCATATATCGGATTTCAATAGCCTTTTTACATTGCAAGGACATCTGAAATTCTTGTAAGTCTCCATTATCTAAGGTTCTCCCCACTTACCAGAGATCCATAAGAAAAATACAAAAAGCTCAAGCTTGACAAATGATTCAACCTGAAAATTTAAAATCACTTTCACTCTCAGATGCTGACTAACCTGCTGTGTACATCCAGCAATTGGACTTTAGTTCATTTTAGGTTTATTTCGCAAGTGTAGACGAAAATCAATTGCCGATTGCCATTAAGTAAATCTTTTCAATGAGTGAAAAAATGATGGCAAGTAGTGCAATAACTGCCGCGGGACAACATTCTATTCATTCTTCAAACGTCTTTGGGAAAAAATGCAGTTAAGTATATTTCCGAAGACTAACTTCAACAGTTGGGTGGCAGCTGGGAAGTGAGAAGCTCCAGACAGTAGATTGATGACGCATTGTGCGCTATAGTTATTTTGCGTATCTAACAAGAAAGTTATTTTCAACAACATGACAAGGTGACAATGAACATAACGTCAAAGCTCATGGAATAAAGAAATTGTACATGACAGAAAATTAAATTGACTAATCATATTTTTGAGCTGCCTCATATGGTTACAGCAATGACATCACTTTATCTGTTCATTTGAACCCTGTTGTACAGAAGCCTGCCATTATTCAGTAACTAAATCTGACATTTGTATTGGCTGAAAAATGTAATAAGCAGTGGCTCACTCTTTGTGACACTGCATATCTAGCACCTTTTGCCCTTGCTGTGTTGCATTTGTGAAGTAGTTGTAGCACTATTTGCACATCTGTGTAAACATGGAGGAAGCCCGGCCAATTACCCACGCTGGAGGGAGAAGGAGACTACATGAACTATGAGCATGCACTCAAAATGGATGCACAGAGGCAACCCTGCTGTACTTAATTTTCTAATGATTGAGAAAGATAAATGAGCGTTTTAAGAAGTGGTAAATGATGCAATCATTTCCTAACCTGACCAGCACATGCAAAGGGGATTCAATAATAATAATCCCCTGGTTTGGTTATATGAAGTAGTCTAACTTTCTACGAAATTTGGAGCAGCAATTGTTGTAGGCAAGTTTGCACATACTGCATCATGCACTGTGTACGTGCCTGTGCCCATGTAATACATGCCTGCCCCCATGTAGTACTGCACCAAGTTTCAGAGGAATACAGAGTACCCAGTGTTTGTGGCATGTGTAACTGATAGCAGTCAAATACAGAACTATTCCATTCCACCTCATGAGAGGTACTGGACTCTGGGACACTGCTCAAGCTGTTGGACTGGAGCAACACAACGTTACTTCACTGATGAGCCACCATCTTGGTTTGGTTTTGATGGCAACGCCAAGAAAAATAAAATTCCTGTCTGGTTACTGGCACCAACAAAACAGTAGCTCACTATCTTTTGGTGAATAAGGCCTGCTTATGACAATTTATTGTTCAAATAATTGATGGAATGTATTCTATTATAAAAACAGCAAGCAAACACATGAAGGCAAATGGTAGTGAGAGGGATAACAAAGATACATGCAGAATCCATTTTATACATATTTTAGAACTGTTGCAGCTTTGATGACAAGCACAATTACAAAATTGTGATCTTCAGTGCTTTTTTGTTGTTCAAAGAAAATGGTAATGTTTTTGTGTGTTGAAGGATGCTTCAAACTGATTTAAATATTAAGGTTACAGCTTCGATAACACACCATGAGCAATCATGTTATTTCAACAAGATTGTGAATCTATTTACAACAAAGCCTGGAAAGATTAGAGATTGTACAGAAGATCTCCTAAATTGAGCAGGCCTGTATTATTGCAGTAAAATGCTTGAGATTTTAGCATTGCAAGAGCTAGCAGAAAGAACTTTGGCTCATTATCTTGTCTGAGGCTTAGCTTATCCTCAATTTAGAGCTTTCTGCCCCGTGGAGTTAGCATTAGGGACTAATAAACTCAGCCAACTTACAACTATAAGCCAGCCCATACACCTCTGAAGAACAATCACATTTTGTAAAGCTAACGCAGCACACAAACCTGCTGTAATGCTGAAGCCATAATAAAAATTATTTTGTTGACATTAACATTTTGGGTAGACAAATAAGCAAACTAGAGGGCCTGCTAAAAAAATGTAATAGTGTTTTTGTGAGGGGTCGATTAAAATGGCTGGCCTGCATGTGATAACTCAGTCACCTTGTGTAAGATTCCTAATGCTACACTTACATAATGAGCCAATCAATTTGGACTAATTAGGTTTTCCACTTTGAACAGGGATTAATTAAAGTTTGTGCACTAGAGCAGAATAGATGGGACCAATGAACGCAAGAGTTCACAACTGCCTTATCAAACAAGGTTAGTGTGCATGTAAACCAATATGTGGCTAATACTGGTAGACAATGTTTTGGTTGGACCTCTGCATTATTTTGTTATAACTGAACTAGCAACTGTTAACAAAGTGGCTGCCACAGCACAGCATAGAGCAGGAGAAAATAATCTACTCATTGATTTTTTTTTTACCTCTGTAATATGAGGATTGGTGCACTTCACGTTTTTGCTGGACAGGTCCAACCACTGAGAAGAAAGAATGGGACAGTGCTGCCTCAGGGTACATCTCCCTTCACCGCTACACCAGCCACACTCGAACTTCTGGTTTGCTTTTAGACAAAGGCCACAGCTCTCTCTCAGTGCATCGCACTTGTACAGGTGAACTGGAACCAGAGGAAATAAAAAAAATAGCAATATACAGTTTTAAAGGTGCATATCTTATTAATTTCAACTTTTAACACCCAAACCACAAATTATAATGTTTATTTTGTTGTTTTTCTAATCAAGATTTCAAATCAGGTTGAAGTGAAAAGGTTGGATATTAAGTTTTGCCTCCCAAAACTGTTACACACCATTGAAGGAAAACTAATTCCAATCAGAACTAGAGATACTGTATTCCAACATATTGTGTGGTATGGCAAGCACCAATGTAGGCAGAGCTGGATTAAGAATTCTTGGGGCCCTGAGCACCAAGAACATTTGAGGTTCCTCCACACAACCCACCCCCTCCAGTCCATTAAAAGACAAACATGTAGCAAAATACACAAAGAAATAAGCCCGTAGAATGTTCACACACATTAATAATAAAGCAAATCACACCACAATATATTACATTTAAACTAAGCTAGAGCTTGTATGTGGTTTCTCTACATGATGGTGTCATCAGGGGCTATATATTTGGTTGGGCACCTGGGCACAGGACTGGTAGGCCCGTGCGTTAATCTGCCCCGAATGTAGGATGTGGTAAATAAATCAGGATAAGTATTAGGACCAGAGCTCCCTTTATTTCAGTTTAAGATATAGATAGGTGGCATAAAATAAAATCAGCATTCAAGAAATGCTGGTACAGTGACATTGTTCAGGTGGGGAGCATCTTCATGCTGAGAAAGATGTTATGACACTGAAGATGCACTACAAGAAAACTGCTATGATCATTACTCTTCCTTACACATACCAGCTGCCACTATATTTCCAAAGCTATTTAAGCATTGATAACTTAAACTTTTAGGACCCACTAAAACCCCAACATTTTTCATTCCCATTAATTAACAAAAGCTTCTATTTAATGTGTGAAATAATTACATTTACTTTTATACCTTCTAAATAAACAAATACCGCAATGGAAAAATGTGACTTCATAAAAATTCAAGACAGCATCCAGTGACGCGTTACAATCTTTGGTAGCAACAACTTGCATTTAAATATTAGCTTTAATGTATGAAAACAACAAGTCACAAAAGCATAAAAGGAAAAAACAACAGACATCGAGCTAAAGAAGGAAAGGTGAAGAGAGCTGACCAGAAGCATCAAGAGGTAGGTTTTGAGGAGAGAGGGGGAAGGGTTTGGGGAGGCAATTCCAGAGAGTGGGAACTAGGCTGCTGGAGGCACAGCCACTAATCTTGGGGGCAGGGAGGGAAACACACAGGGAACCATGTGAGATGAATGGAGAGTTCCAGGGTTTTGGGGAAGTTGGGGGGGGGTGGTGTTATAGGACTGGAGGAGGTTATCGAGATAAGGAGGGCTGAGGCCATGGAGAAATTTAAATATAAAAATTAGAATTTTAAATTCGAGGCATTGGGGGTGGGGGATCAGGGACAAATGTTGGTCAGCAAGAACAGGGGTGATGGGTGAGTGGAACTTGGTGTGGGATATAATGTGGGAAGCACAATTTTGGATGAGCTGAAGTTTATGAAGGGGGGAGGTTAGGAGGTCAGCCAGAAGAGCACTGGCAGAATTGAGTCTGGAGGTAACAAAAGGTACATATGAAGACTTCAATGGGTGTTGGGCTGAGGTAGAAGTGGAGGCAGGCGATGTTATAGAGGTGGAAGGAGGCACTCTTTGCGATGGAGAAGGGTCACCTCAGGGTCAAAAAGGACACTGAAGTTGCGAACAATCTGGTTCAACCTGACTGACCTTGGAGGGGGAACGAATCGGTAGTGAGAATAGAGTTTGTGGTGGGGTCAACCATGATGGTTCCTGTCGTCTTAATGTTTCGCCGGAAAAAGTTATAGTTTATCCAAGACTGGATGTCACAGAAGCCATGAAGGGGTCAAGAAAGCTGGTGGAGAGATAGGGTGTAGAATGTAGAAATTAGCCCTTGTCTGTGAAATATGTTATCATAGGGCAGCAAGTGATGATGAAAAGGAGGGTGTCAAGGAAGGATCCTTGGGGGATTCTGTGGCAGTGTGAGGGTAGGAAGAGAAGTCATTGCTAGAGATGCTCTGGCTATGATTGGATAGATAAAAGGGCAGTCCCACTGGGCTGGATGACAGAGGAGAGGTGTGGAATAGGTGTGGTCAATTGCATCAAAGGCTGCAGAAAAATTGGGGAGGACGAGGAGGGATAATGCACCATCGTCAGAGTCACAGAGAATGTTCCTCATGACTTTGGTTAAAGCTGTATTGATGCTGTGCGAGGGGGGGAAGCTTGTTTGGAGGGATTCAAACAATTTTGGAATAGAAGAGCATGGATCTGAGAGGCAACAACATGTTCAAGTATCTTGGAGATGAAAGGGATGTTAGATGGGGCAGTAGTTAGTGAGGACAGAAGGGTTGAGGGTGGGTTTCTTGAGGTGGCGGCTGATAACAGCAGTTTTGAAAGGGAGGGGAGATAGAACCATTTCCTGAGGAGATAGAACCATTTACAATATCAGCTAGCATGGAAACCAGGGAGGAAAGTTGGGTGGTAAGTTCAGTGGGAATGGGGTTGAGGAGCAGGAGATAGTTCGCATGGATAAGATGAGCTTGGAGAGAGCATGAAGGGAGATGGCAGAGAAAATTAAGAGAAAGATAGGCATTGAGGGGAAATGGGGAAAGACTTAGCATAGTTGGCAAAGGGAAAGGTCAGAAGCAGCAGTTACAGCTAAATGGATGATCTGTCTATGAGCTCCTCATTTTTCCCATCAGAGGTGAGGTTGGACGGGGCAGGGAAAAGGGGTTAAAGGAGGTGGTTGGTCATAAAGGAAAACAGCCTGGGGTGATGTTTGCCCTCCAGGATGATCATAGAGTAGTGGGTGATTTTGGCAGAAGAGAGTGAGGCCTGGTAGAGTTTGATATGGTCAAACCAGATCTGGATAGATGGCTAAGCAAGCTGTATGCCAGGCATGGTAAAATTTGCACCCCTTGGACTTCAGGGAACAAAGACGAGGGCCGTATTAGGGGGGATAATAGGGATGGAAGATGGCTCATGGTCACGAAATCAACAGGGCTGACTTTTTTGTCTCCTCTCATTATCCACCAGAAAATGTAGCTGGAGCTATGTATCCACAAGAACCAGCCTCTATTGGTCAGTTTGATACACAGGACATCCACGTTTTCATCTCCAATGTCTACTGACTGAAGCTCATCGTGAACAGTCTCTTCTACAAAAGCAAAAAATCATGTTGTTCGTCGACATGGTATTTGAACTACCAAACTCAATCTTTGAGCCCTGGTGGTATATCCCCCTTTGCCAAGCAGCAGCAATAGGTAACTGAATGCCTGCTGGCAGTATTTATTTACTGATATTGCCATGCAGTAAAACTGATTACCAAGGTTGTCATTGGTAGGAATATTGGTCAGTGTCAGGGTATTCAGAAAGAACTTATTTACAACATCACTACACACATTGATGGCCTTCCAAGAATTAGCAGCATTTGCTTATAAATCATCTTGAGTACAAACATTACATAATTCTGTTTTAAAAAGCAAGAATTATGACATCCTTTGAAGTTAGGAATGTATTAGAGTCTTCCAACCAATTGCCTTAGTAAAATAAAAACAGTAACATCAATTGATTTCACATGAGTTTTTAGAATAAATAGAACAATTGTGAAGCAAAACACACCTTTTTTATATAATAAATGGATACTCTGCTCATAAGCAGTAAGCTTAATCAGTCCTTTCAGACAGTGAAAACCTATCTAAATAGAGGGAAGCCAGTAAAATGGCATGTAACAGCGATGTGTTATAGAAATGTCATGGGGAAACAGCAGGATTCTGTTATGGGTGTGGTGTGAGGCCTGTTTAGTAACTCAGTGAAATGTAAAACATCTGTAGTGATGTTACTAATGGAGATCGCAAACCTTCTCTATTCAACCAAGGCTTTTGTTTAAAATCTGTATTGTAAGCTAAATATATGGAAAACCTAGCTTAGACTTTTCTTTTCATATGGTCTTTCTAAAACCCACATTTCGCAAAATGCAGAGACTACAAATAGAAGGTAATTTGTTTTTGGCAGTCATACTTTTAAAAAAAACTTAACCGAGACTGTTTTCTATTTTTCTATTTACAATCCTTGCATTCAAAAATATTGTGCGCTCAAATACTGCATCAGTTTACCAGAATTCTGGGTCAGTCAACTCTTTTTAATCTGTAGAAAGTGGGTTAAAGGTATGGATGACTGTTTAAGCAAACAAAAAATGGGTGTTGTGCCAATTGTAATTATAACTTGGTCAGTATAAAGTAAGATCAACAAAACATTCATAGTTGGAGGTGGACTTTTCTACATCAACAAACTCAAGATGAAGCCTGTAGCAGTATACTTCATGCTTGGTGGCACCATAACATAAACCTCATCACGGCACTGAGGCCAAAAATGCAGCCTAATAACGGATCAGAGTTAGTCGTTTCTAATTAGCTGATAGAGACACTGCCCAAAAACAACAAAGGAATTTTATTGGCATAGAGAAACAAAAATTTAAGAGATAAATTTGGCAGCAAGACAAACTGCTGCACTCCTACATGCCTTCTAGTGCCCAGTGTTGAGTTGCAATGTCAGAGGCTTAAGGACAAGTCATCTATGTGCCTCCTCGGTCACAGAATAGTTCACAATGCATGGGGAGGCAATTTAATTTAAAGGAAGCAAGAAGAATGCAATTGAAAGTAATGGTCATAATTAGGTGAGAGTTACTTTCTAGCATATTTGGGGCCCTTGTATTTCATGAACACGTTTTTGAAGAAGCTGGGGTGGGGGGGGGGGTTGGCGGGAGAACAAAAGCTTTTGATCTGTGACTTGAGATTATTTTATGAAAAATACTAAAGAAGAATAAATGTGCATCAGTCCACAATACAGTAAGCAACCCAAGAAAAAAAAACACTGCGCAGGTAACAGGCTCGTAACGCACACCCTCCAAAAATGAGTCAACCTCCATAGATGGAGTCATGGCTGATAGGGTTAAGAAATATAGGTTGAAGCAGATCTTTGATCCCAGAAAGTCGGCTGAACAGTTAGAAAGGGTGTGTGCTAATACTGGTTGTACTAATACCTTTGATGTCTGCTGGGTTGTCAATGATGAAGTTACCATTCCACACCACTGAGAATTCGATGGGCAAGTCACTAATATCCATTCGGTCATAGTGGTACTAAAATAAGAGTTGAGAGAAACGCACACACATAAGTTAAATGCTTGATTAACAACATGTCACAGTTGCCAAAATATTACATTTCTAACATTCTAAATATCACTTTAAACCAAATATGCTGGTGTGGAGGATGTTAGAGTACACTAGCATCACAGCAAAGTGCTCCTTGTTTCTAGTATATTGTTTTACTCTGCCCAAAGTCTTTCTTCTGCAAGGAAAATACCTACTTTTTCACATTTCAATTACTAAGAGCTAGAAAGAGAACGGATAGTAACTGAACTTCCGCTTAGTCCTTAAATTTAAAATAGTCCATCTAATAACATATTGCTCTCAAGCAGAACCAGGCTCTGTTTTAACCATGATTGAGATTTAAACTAGCCTGCCCTCTGGAGGTGACTTTTAGCAGTTCTACGCTGGAATCCATCTTGTGGCAAAGCAGTTCGTATCCAAACCCACCATGCCAAATAGTCCTGCCCTGTAAAAATGCTCCTCATTTGATTAATCAGAGATCAGCTTCATTGATAGTCATGGCGATAGAGTCTGTAGCCCAGATTTTGGTCCCTTGCAGCTGAAGAAAGAGGCATGGTGAGGTGACAAGCAGCTTTGTGGTCAGAAAGGAGAATATTGAGTATTTTAAGAATTTACAATTACACAATACCAGCTTGACAGTTGAGGGTCAACAGCAAAAAGTTGAACATTTGAGTCTCAGGGCCTGCCTGTTTCTCAAACCTCTGTCACTTTTCACATTGGAATTTGTTGTCATCACTTCAGATGTTTACTTTATTCATTCTGAAGGTTTTTTTTGTTACTACTGCCTTGAATTATATAGTCTATTTCAGACATTCTGCAGAAATCTGGCATGATCCTTTTCACAGTATGTAGGTATTGACAAGATAGTCACTATCATAAAGATATAGACTTGATTTGATATATAGAATTAATGTCAATAGTCATACCTTTACTGACTCTGCTCCTAAGATTAGCCGACCCACCACAGACGAGAAATCAAACCTGGAATCTTTCTCATCTGTGTGGCTCAGCCACTCTCAGTGAATTATTGGGGAAACTTGCTGACTGCATCTTTAAAACAAAGTCACATCTAATAAAACAAAAAAAATGCACAGAGACACTGTTATCCACCTCTTATTTATTTGTGAGAAAGTTCTCCAATAATTTAGTCATGTATATCTTATTCAGGCACTAACTTATGGACCATATTTAAGTCAGGGTGGCAGCCTCAGAAGAATGATCCTAACCCAGTCCTTACTCAGTTTGTATTGAGTATGTGTGACTCATACTGAATTCAGTTCAGCTGCAAATGTCCTGAAGGCTGACAGTAGCTGATAACAGACTTTGGTTTCTCTTATTATTGCCTTCAGTGCCCCTGCCACCCTTTGAACGACACAGACAGATATGGCGCATCTAGTTAAATCCAAGATAAGGATTCTATTTCAGAAGCAGCCATGTCAGTGCCCCAATATAATTACACACCTCTCTGCCATTGTAATAACTGATGAAGTGGCCTTCTGTTCTTTGAACGCCTGCTTTGTACAAGTGTAAAGCTTTAGACCTTCCAGGCTAGGACTTTTCGAAGAATACTGCTTGTCAGTCCAGGCCACCAGCTGCTTGCAGTGCATGCAGGTCAAAGACCACTTAACAGACTCTGAAGCTCATATGGACTGCCACTTACGATCAGCTATCTTAAAAAAAAAAGCTTGCACACAAATTTCTTATTCTGTACACTCCTAGTAACTGTACTTTTCAGGCTTATTTTGAGGTACCTTAAGCTGCTATATTGTAGTGTGCATGTGTTTCTTGGTATGTAGAATAGTTTATGTTAAACGTTTTTAGAAGTTTACAATCCATGTATGATGATGATGATGATGATGATGATGATGATGATGATGATGATGATGATAGCCACCTCTCCATCATGTCCCTCAACCATCTCTGTGCTGTCAGATTGCCTGTCAAATGTCGGTGGAGGAAGTTTTGACACATCCATGACTTCACAATTGTGAAGAGAAAAGCAATGAATTTCAGCCCATTGCATAAACTCTGCTCCCTTGCCACAGATTCTATCCCCCCTCACTGGCCACTCACTCAGTCTGGACCAAACTGTATAAAACATTGGCATCCTGTTTCACTAGGAACTGACCTTCAAACCTTGCACCCAATCTATCATCAAGACCACTCACTTTCACCTCTGCAACACTGCCTGTCTTTGCCCCAACCTCAGCGCCCTTGCTGCGGAAATTCTTACTTACGCCTCTAGACTCAAATTCTCCAAGGTCCTCCTTGCTGGCCTATCATCATCTACCATGTTGAACTTTAAGTTGTCCAAAACTCAGCCTTCCATATTCTGTGCCATACCAATTCCTCCTCACCCCTGCCCTTACCCATGTAGTGGGCAGTGCATTAAATTTAAAATCCTCGTCCTCATCTCGAATGGCCTTACCCCATCGTATCTCTGCATTCTCCTGTGGCCTTGTAACCCCCCCTTTCCCCCATATCCTTTGGTCCACAGATTCTGTTTCTCTGCGCATCCTGCTCCCCCTTCATCCCACCATTGGTAGCAGAACTTCACTGCCTCAGCCCTACTCTGGAGCAATCCCTCTGTCTTTCTACTTCGCTCCCCAAAGTTTGTGTCACCTGGTTCAATTCTCCTACGATGGCATGCTATCCGTTTCTTTAGCTATCATGTTTTGTTTCTTTCTCTCCCCTAAATTGTCGTGGGACATTTCCCATAAAAGTAATATACAAATGCAAGCTGTTGTTGGCTGATCAGTCATAAGTACAGAGGTGAGAGTAACTGCCCTTGACATCAAGGCAGCATTTGACCGAGTGTGGCACCAAGGAGCCCTAGTAAAATTGAAGTCAATGGGAATCAGGGGGAAAACTCTCCAGTGGCTGGAGTCATACCTAGCACTAAGGAAGATGCTAGTGGTTGTTGGAGGCCAATCATCTCAGCCCCAGGACATTGCTGCAGGAGTTCCTCAGGGCAGTGCCCTAGGCCCAACCATCTTCAGCTGCTTCATCAATGACCTTCCCTCCATCATAAAGGTCAGAAATGGGGCTGTTCACTGATGATTGCACGGTGTTCAGCTCCATTCGCAACCCCTCAGATAATGAAGCAGTCCACGCCCGCATGCAGCAAGACATGGACAACATCCAGGCTTGGGCTGATAAGTGGCAAGTAACATTCGCGCCAGACAAGTGCCAGGCAATGACCATCTCCAACAAGAGAGAATCTAACCACCTCCCCTTGACATTCAACGGCATTGCCATTGCCGAATACCCCACCATCAACATCCTGGGGGTCACCATTGACCAAAAACTTAACTGGACCAGCCATATAAATACTGTAGCTACAAGAGCAGGTCAGAGGCTGGGTATTCTGCGGCAAGTGACTCACCTCCTGACTCCCCAAAGCCTTTCCACCATACAACAAGGCACAAGTCAGGAGTGTGATGGAATACTCTCCACTTGCGTGGATGAGTGCAGCTCCAACAACACTCAAGAAGCTCGACACCATCCAGGACAAAGCAGCCCGCTTGATTGGTACCCCATCACCACCCGAAAAATTCACTCCCTCCACCACTGGCGCACAGTGGCTGCAGTGTGTACCATCTACAGGATGCACTGCAGCAACTCGCCAAGGCTTCTTCGACAGCACCTCCCAAACCCACAACCTCTACCACCTAGAAGGACAAGAGCAGCAGGCACATGGGAACAACACTATCTGCACGTTCCCCTCCAAGTCACATACCATCCTGACTTGGAAATATATCGCCGTTCCTTCATCGTCGCTGGGTCAAAATCCTGGAACTCCCTTCCTAACAGCACTGTGGGAGAACCTTCACCACACGGACTGCAGTGGTTCAAGAAGGCAGCTCACCACCACCTTCTCAAGGGCAATTAGGAATGGGCAATAAATGCCGGCCTCGCCAGCGACGCCCACATCCCATGAACGAGTAAAAAACAAAGTGATCACACCAGCACAAACAGATGAAACAGCAATCATATCCACTAACATCACTGATGAAAAGAAAATGCCCAGTAAAAACCAAACCTGGCCCCCTATATTAGAGGTGGAGGCGGGATGGCAGCAGGGGGGTGATTGGGCGCGTGGGTAACCCGCCCAATTAAAATTGTCTGTTTTCCACGCGATCACGATTCAACTGGTGCCACTTAACGTGGCTTCCGGGTTTGCCGTCCGAAAGCTGCGCAGCGGGCGGATTGTGCACCAGCATCGCAGGCTGTCAGCTGGAAGAGCTCTATTTAAAAGGGTAGTCCTCCAATGGCTTTTCCTGGAGCAAACACCCACACACCACAATGGAGCAGCACAGGGGCAAGGCTGCTCCAAGATTCAACGATGCCTCACTCCAGGTGCTACTGATGGGGTGAGGAGGAGGGATCTGTTTATCCAGCGGACGGGAGGAAGAAGGCCTGGCTCGAGGTGGCAGAGGAGGTCACCAGCAGCAGAAACATATCCTGCACCTGGATACAGTGCAGGAAGCGCTTCAATGGCCTAGCTAGGTCAGCCAAAGTGAATACACTTACTGATTCTCTTACATTCCATCTTCCACATCACCGCCCCCATCCCCCAACTCATTCTGCACTGCCAATACTACTCTATCACGTCACTCCTCACACCCACTTAAGGCTCATCCTCAACTCACGTGTATTTCCTCAGCACTTCCTCACCTCCCTATTAATCACCCCACCACTACCACTCAACCCAATCCTCATACAATCGCATGGCTCTGTCTCATACTCACCCTCTCATGCATCTCTTTCACGGTCAGCCACACCAAAACCAATGTATTCATCTGTTGGCCACTTCACCATCACTCACTCACACGTCTGTATTTTCTCCCCTAATAGAAGAGAGCTCAGAATGCACAGGAGGGTGAGGACCGGAGGGGGCGCCACAACAAATAGTCATCCTCAAAGAGGGGGAGCAGGAGGCGCTGGAGCTCAGCTGAACCCTCGAGTGCCTGTCTGTCGGGGACGCCGAGACTGGCACCCGACAAACGTCTGGTGACATAACTTTAACATTCATCACACACAATATGAACAGATGTTAACATGCCTTGTCATCTTCAGCACCTCAGTATGCTCATCGCAACATGACACATCTGTGATGTTGTTTAATATTGCTTTCTCTTCTCTTATAGGGCCTTCAGCGATCGCTGTGACGGCAGAGGGCGATTCCTGAGGACCTGCCGGCCTCTGAGGGTGCACTATCACATTGAGCGAGCCATCCAACAGCGCAGATACTCACGCCTCGGTGGGTCCTAGTCCTCAGTTAATTGGGTTGGCACCTGGTGAGTTACCACACGTGAGCACGAGCAGACACTGGTGGCAGGGGCAGCTTCGGAGAGTCCGCGTTGGTGGGAGCACTCCTCTCCAGGCTCTGCTCAGCTGGACGCAGATGCTGAACCCTGGGGGCCATCCTTTAAAAGGAGAATGATCGAGGGGCAGCAGCACATTTGCGAGGTGCTGGAACAGGTGCCACGCGCACTCTCCACAATAGCGCAGAGGATGGAGGAGTCCAACTCCTGCATGAGTGGAATGGTGGCGCAGGTATGGGAGGGAATCTCTGAGATAGTGTCACAGGTATGGGAGCAGCTCTCAGATACTCACAGGTAAGTGCGGGAATGTCTGCGATGGAGAGAAGGCTAGCCTCCATTGAGCTTCAAGCACGGCCCACAAATGAATCCATTCAGGGCCTGACAACGGCCGTTCGGACTCACAGGCGCCAAAACCCAGAGGGCGTCGGCCCAAAGCATCTAACTGGTCAGGGCATGAACAAGAGCAACCAGCCACTACCTCTGCTGCAGCCACAGGGGATGCACCACGTAGAAGTAGTCAGAAGGGGTGGAAGGGGCGGGTCTGGTGTTGGTGCTGCTCTTTCCAGGTGGTGCGAGGATTGAACACTTCACACTTTCTGATGTTAGGAGAACCGTTCACATATCAGTGACTCCCTGGACTCACGAGCAGCCAGCTGAGCCGCTGCTCTGCCCCAGGATCCTCCTGCTCCTGCTCCTCCTCCTCAATGTGGATGGCAGATGTGGATGGGGCCTCCTCAAGCAGCACTCCTCTCTGTTGTGCCATGTCACACGACTATAATGCATCCCACTGTGTCTGGTGCGTATTGAAGCGCTCCCCCAGAAAGATCAAGGCACCTAAATTGCATCTCGAGCAGCCCGATAGAATGCTCAAATGTGGATCTGGTGGCGATGTGGCTGTCGTTATATCGACGCTGTTGCTTGGTGATGGGGTTCCTCGGAGGTGTCGTGAGCCATGTGTGCAGGAGGTATCCCTTGTCCCTGAGGAGCCAGCCCTTAAGGGTGTTCGATGCGTGGAAGAGGGGTGGGATGTTGGATTCCCGGAGGATGAAGGAATTGTGGCAGCTGTCAGGGAATCTGGCGCACATGTGAAGGAATCTTTTGCGGTGGTCACAAACAAGTTGAGTATTGATGGAGTGGTACCCCTTCCTGTTGACAAACAGTCCTGGCTCGTGTGGAGGTGCTCGCATTGCGATATGGGTGCAGTCGATTGCACCCTGCACCCGTGGGAAGAGAGCCACAGAGCAGAATTCCACGGCACTCTCCGTCTGGCTGAGGTCGTCCAAGGGGAAGTTGACGTAGCGCGAGGCCCTGCAGAACAAACAGCCGGTGACCTGCCTTATGCACTTGCGTGCAGACAGCCGAGAGACTCCGGCAATGTCCCTGGTGGCACCCTGGAATGATCCAGAGGCGAAGAAGTTGAGGGCAGTGGTGACTTTGAAAGCGACAGGTAAGGGGATGCTGCTCAGCTCAGCCAGGAGCAGCTCAGCGTGAAGGAGGCTGCAGATGTCTGCGACTACCTGGCAACTGACTCTGAGCCTCCGTATGCACTGCTCCTCAAAGGTCCAGGAAGCTGAGCCTCGGGCTGTAGACCCTATGGCGAAGGTAGTGCCTCCTGCAACGTCGCTCTCTCTGTTGTTGCCCTCTGTGCTCTTGTGCAGGTGGCTGTGGCGCAGCACTGTGTTGTAGAGCTCCAAATAGCGGAGGTGGATGTTGTGCCTGGCGAGGCTGGTGACGTTGCTCGTTCTCAGATGTAGTGGTGAATTTTTTTTATTCGTTCATGGGATGTGGGCGTCACTGGCAAGGCCAGCATTTATTGCCCATCCCTAATTGCCCTTGAGAAGGTGGTGGTGAGCCGCCTTCTTGAACCACTGCAGTCCGTGTGGTGAAGGTTCTCCCATAGTGCCGTTAGGTAGGGAGTTCCAGGATTTTAACCCAGCAACAATGAAGGAGCGGCGATATATTTCCAAGTCGGGATGGTGTGCAACTTGGAGGGGAACATGCAGGTGGTGTTGTTCCCATGTGCCTGCTGCCCTTGTCCTCCTAGGTGGTAGAGGTTGCGGGTTTGGGAGGTGCTGTCGAAGAAGCTTTGGTACACACTGCAGTCACTGTGCGCCAGTGGTAAAGGGAGTGCATGTTTAGGGTGGTGGATAGGGTGCCAATCAAGCGGGCTGCTTTGTCCTGGATGGTGTCGAGCTTCTTGAATGTTGTTGGAGCTGCACTCATCCAGGCAAGTGGAGAGTATTCCATCACACTCCTGACTTGTGCCTTGTAGATGGTGGAAAGGCTTTGGGGAGTCAGGAGGTGAGTCACTCGCCATAGAATACCCAGCCTCTGACCTGCTTTTGTAGCCACAGTATTTATGTGGCTGATCCAGTTAAGTTTCTGATCAATGGTGACCCCCAGGATGTTGATGGTGGGGGATTCGGCGATGGTAATGCCGTTGAATGTCAAGGGGAGGTGGTTAGACTCTCTCTTGTTGGAGATTATCATTGGTAAGTAACATTCGCACCAGACAAGTGCCAAGCACTTATCAGCCCAAGCCTGGGTGTTGTCCAGATCTTGCTGCATGCAGGCACGGACTGCTTCATTATCTGAGGGGTTGCAAATGGAACTGAACACTGTGCAATCATCAGCGAACATCCCCACTTTTGACTTTATGATGGAGGGAGGGTCATTGATGAAGCAGCTGAAGATGGTTGAGCCATGGCACCCCCCCCATCCTGACAGTGTGAATTTGAGGGGGGTCCGCAAAGTAGTTAAATATGTTTGAACAGAAGAATTTTGAGTGGAAAGTGAGAATTTTCAGTGAAACCACATAGTTCTCGCAGCCAAAACTTTGTCTGAACGAACTGAGTGCCCTGCTGCAATAAGTGACCTTTTCTTCCCATCGGTCAAAGAAGCATTTGACCGTGCAACTGGCTGCCGGCTGAAACACGTCTGTTGCAACATGGAGTGTTTCCCACAGCACGGGAAACACGCTGAGGATGCTTCAAAATCGCACCCCTGCCTCAATGTGGAGAAAATTAACTACTTAAACTATAACAACTGCATCAAGTACCATCCCGCCGTCTTTAATTGCCGGTGGGACTTCCGCACACGACAGTGGGGATCCCGGAAGTCTGCGGGTTGGAGTCAGGTTCTGAACCCAATCGGGATTTCCCCGATTTTCGGAGGCCCCGCCCCTGCCCCCGCAATTTCCTGGGAAAATTGAGCCCGTAGTGTCTAATCTCACAAAGAAATGAAAAGCTTAACTGTCTCTCTGCTATTTAAAACAATTTTACAGTGACTGAAAAATTAAATGATGGTTGAATAGACTGCCAATCATGTATTTCTGTTTTGATTGATTGCCAGCCATAGTCAATCATAGGACTCTGCTGGCCGCCAGCAAATCTGATGAAGGCAACAAATTACAATTGACCAAACCATTTCCCTTTGTACAGATATTCCTGATCCAGCTAAAAAACATTCCTCAATTATCTCTTTGACTTTATAGTCAAACTGAAAATGGGATAAATCGAGAAGCAGCAACTAAGTGACTCCGAACTTGGGTAATAAAAGACTAGTTTGTGCAAAAAACGTAAAGACTTGGGGAGGTAAAGAGTTCCACAGTTTTGAGATCCTGCAAAATACTGCATTAGAGTAGGAGACTGTGTGATGAGTCTTAAGTTTTTGTTGTTAAAAGTACGTGAGGATGCAGTTGCTGAATGAAAGCTGGCAATGCAACTGTTTGCCAATTGGCCGTTTCCAGTTTTTGGAGATCACAGAAATCCTAATTTAAACAAGATATTGTTAACAAACTACTTATTCTTTTATAGCATTCAACTGTAATTGTAAAACCAACTAATCGGTCAGCAGTCTATTTGGTCTCTGGTCACAATGCATAAATTGAAATTAAATTATACTTTTTAAAATAAAAATTAAAAGTCAAAAGTTTTCTGAAAAATTAATGGAGGGATATCCTTGTCCTGTAATCTAAGATTAAACAATACTTCATCCGGGTGGTGGAAGTAGTTACAGATAGTATCATCTACCCAATAAAATGATAATGTAGGTAGTTTCATCTTACCAGTTTTTACTAAAATCTAGAACAGCTTGTGCTTCTCTAATGGATTATGTTTCATAAATGGTTCCTGTACTTGATTACACTTTTCAATCTACACTATTAGCATTTAGTCACTTATTCAAACTTTGAGGTGTCTTATGGTGAATCCAATTTACAAAGTCATTCCAGATTTCAAAAGATTCCATTTCAGTTAATCTCCTACAGATTGTGATGCAACATAACCATCCTTCAGAATGATCAATGTTTAACATGGTGTGGTGAAAGTGTCTAGATTAAAATCTGACCTATACCCAATTTCTACATGATTACGAATTGAATACATCAAGAAGACAGAGACAAACTATCTACTTACTGAACTGTTTTGGCACTGAACACTTGAGCTGTTGAATCGGAGAGCTGGCACTCGCTGGGTCACTCCTTGTACGTTAAGGATACACTCATACCCCCGTTGCCCAGACTGTGGCTGTGGCAGGTTCCGTGCTTTTAGTGTGATTGGTTTCACCTCTCCAACTGGGATAAGAATCTCATCTGAGGGCACCAGCTGTGGACAATCCTAAATGGGAAAGGAATGAAAGAAAAATCATAAAGTCAGCCTGGTAAGTATTTAGGTGCTTATGACAAGGTACTCATGGGAATCATGGTGATTAGATTCTATGGCAAATGTCAATCATTTTATGTCAGCGTGGCTCAGTTTGTAGCAGTCTTGAATCTGAATCAAGAGGTTATGGGTACAAGCCCACCATGGACACGAACACAACATCTGGGCTGACACTTCAGCACAGTACTAAAGGAGTAATGTATTATTGGATGTGTCATGAGACAAAAAAGCTTCATCTGTTAGCTCAGATGCATATTAAAAAATGTAATAGCACTATTGAAAGAAAAGAAGTGAGTTCTTCCGACGTCCTGGCCAACCTTCCTTCATCAACCAGAAAGCAGATTATCTGGGCATTCATTCTTTTTGCTGTGAACACATTAGCTGCCATGATTGCCTATATAACAGTGATTGCACATTAACACTAATCCATTGGTAATAAGCATCTTGGGATGGCCTGAGGACGCAACAACGTGCTATACAAATGCAAGTTCTTTCTTTCCTAGTGCACAAATCTGAAGTCTTAGATATATGGAGACGTATTGTTCATCTCTTTAGTAAGGCAAATTGCAAGAAATTATTGCAAAACAACATTGCTAGAAAGAGCTAACATGGCAAAGTGTTGCTGAATAATAGTACCAGCACCCTGTGTAAACTCTTTCCAAGCACTGATATTTTTCAGTATTCAAAAAGTGCCCATTTTCTTTCAAAGAATGCAAAAATAGCGCATTAATCTACATTCTAGGTGATGGAAACTTCTGAACAGAATTATCAAAATGGACATAATTCCACTAAAGTACTATTTGACTATAGTCTCTGAAAAAGCTAAAAAAAGTATACATTCATATTTTCTGTTTGTACAAAGAATTTAACACATTGAAAAGTTAAGAGGCCTTCTCAATGAAAAATATCAAAATAGGTGAAGACGTGAATATATTTTGTGTTTCAGATCAGATTGATTCTCTTAAAAAATGAGATACTACACCTCTAAACCCTCATAACACAAGTCAACTGAACAATCCTTTCAAAGTGTGAACATGAGGTTATCAGTGGTAACAAGCAACTCCCATGCAGTCTCTATCCCCCTCAGTGATTAACATGCTCTATAATTTGTGATTGAAATGTCCAGCCCACTACATCACTCCATCTGTCAGAACTTAAGATAAGAGGATGGTGGAACCACTCACTCAAATTCAGCAACAGTGAAATTGAAATGAGAGCAGATTTCATGCAAGAGTGAGGGTAGATAAATCTACAGATAGCAGCAATTGTCAGTATACACATGAGATAAATTGTATAATTATTCTAAGAGTAAAGCCCAATTGGGTCATCTTGTACAATCTAGCAAAAATGTATTAAAAAAGGACAGGGAAGCAGTTCTGTACACATCTGTTAAATATTACACATTACATTTCGATAAAAATTCCACCAAAAACATGCCCAAGTGCCAAATGGTCTCTTCCACTTTTCTTTCCTGTTGCTGGTATTGGGGCGAATGTCAATACTACAGACAATATGCTGCTACACTTTTAAAAAAAAAAATATATTCAGCAATAAAAACGGGTATCAGTGCCTTAGATTTTCAAGCGCAGTCAAGCTATCATATCTTCAGCTGGAGTGCAGAGGAGTAATGACAGGACAGGATGGTGGGAGTAAATGTGGCCACTCCTCCCTTATACAAATGTAACATTTATTTTAAAAAGATGCAGTTTCACAAAGGCTGTCTGTAACCCCAGTTCCTTCAAAATCATTTTGAAAATGACAATTGTGGTATAGCACTATATCTGTATCTAGCTTGCTTCTGAAGTGGCATTATTGACTGTATTGGGCGGAGGCCACTACTGTCTGGCGAGCAAGGGCAATGAACATCTTCCACCTCTGCTCTCGTCATAACAATGCAGCGTGGGAATCCAGTTTATAGTGGGAGGACAAAGGTAAGCAATTCAAACAAAGTTATATTTGTACATCATGGCTGTGGTGCACCAATAACAAAATTGAATCACATATCTTTTAAAATAACCAAGAGGAACATCTGTTTGTTGATATCGTCTGAGTGCCAAAGGTGCATTTCTGCAACCAGCACCTGCTAATTACAGCAAGATTAACAGTTTCACAGTAAAATACGATTAATCCTCTGAATGCCGAGAAGACTTTCAGCACACAGTTACCAAGTGCTGCAATTCATTAAATCAGCAGCTTTTGATAAAATACTAACTTTCGAAAGGGCTGATACAAGCAGCAGCAAATGATTTGAGCTGCACATGTTGTGGAATTTATCCCACCATGAAACAGAGTACTGGGATAGGCACTGTAGCAAATTAACCTAAAGACAAACACTATGTTCATGAGTGCCATCAGATTAGAGGCTTGTGTGGTCATTTGTTAAAATGTCTTCTCGTCTCTCCCTACCATAGATGTTGCTATTTGTGTCTCTTAATGATTGCAGCAGCCGAGTTGCTAAATGCTAGATGCATTGAGGCTGAACCCAACTCTGTTTATATTTTCTAATAATCTAGTACTTTATGTAGGACTGTCCATGTCTATTTCCACATCAAAATCACAAAACATGACAGTTTGAATTTCCATATCTTCCACTATAATGATCTATAAATTTTGTGCGTATGTTTTTTTAAACCATAATGGTCCTTGTTTGCACAGGATTTTGCAGCGGTTGCATGACACTGCCAGGGGAATTATCTTCATAATTTTACAATAATTTTTATATAAATAATATATATGCCTAATAACACTACTGCCGAATAGCATTTCCTTGCCTGCTTTTGCTGTAAACTGAAAAAAGGAGGAAACAATGCTGTCTATTCAGTTAACATCCTACAGCTGGGGAAGGCTATGAAAGGAGGTCCACAGGTCCAGGGAGTAGAGAATCTGCTGAGGGTCAAAGATGAAGGGGAGGCAGGCCACCAACGGCCCCTGGGCCAATCTGCAAGTTCCAGGTTTCTAAACAATCCTTCCAACAGGTTTTAAATGCTTACAATACAGAAGATTTTTCTCTTGAAAGAAAGAAATAACGAACAAATTTATATTGACAAAGGCAACTCTCCCAAGTTTTAACAAATAAATATTTGTTGGAGATGATGATTCAGTATTCCTCATGGAATTTTCTGAAAAGCAAATACTCATGAACAGTGAAGAAAGGCTGGTGCCAATCACATTATTCTCGACAAAACAGAATCCAATTTTAGCCTAAATTTCCATAAATTAACATAATTCACATACCTCTGACAAAGCCAACTAAACCTATGATGGTTAGATATTGTTAACATTGGCATGCATGCCAACACTCTTACTTTGTGTGTAATACTTCTTTGCCCATATTTACAACTCCCACACGCTCATTATTGCTTTTCCCACTTTCTAAAAAGCCTGAGATGATCAAGGGCTTAATGAGCCAATCTGCAAACACAGAAGATTCTCCTTAGCAGAACAATTCCCAATGCCTCAGATCATCATGGAAACGATAGTGTACAGGACTAGCAACAGAGAAAAAATTACAATGACTGATAGCATAACCAAGTGTTCATGCTGTCACCAGACTGTTTTCTTCAATTATTTTTTAAATCCTCTCCCCTCTTTAGATGTTCCCACAACATTTGCCAATAGCCAACTGAGGGGGCAGGCTGGTGACCTCATCCAAGGCCTCTACCATTGTTGCTCTGTATTATACTACCATTAAGTTCATGACAGTTGACTCACACTCCGACTTTTCCTGCGGGGGCTGTATTTAACCTCTAGTCCATGCCTTGGCCAAGACATTCTTCCAATGTAGAGGATCAACGGCTCACATCAAACCTTGCCAAGATGCAGCATAATGGATCATTGACAGATCTGCTATCTTTAAAATTGGGAGTTTCCATCTCCCGGAGTGGCCCGGTAGTAGACAAAGTCC
Source organism: Heptranchias perlo (assembly GCF_035084215.1). Lineage (NCBI taxonomy): Eukaryota > Metazoa > Chordata > Chondrichthyes > Hexanchiformes > Hexanchidae > Heptranchias > Heptranchias perlo. The sequence continues at coordinate 27,054,103 of NC_090351.1, read as the reverse complement.
TATTGATTCTGAGACTATCACTTTGCCGACTGTCACCAACAGACTTGAAAACATTTGTATGCATTCACTGATTTCACACAACACAGAAATACATTTAGTTTAATGTGTAGTCTACATGTTTTGAGGTTCCCAGCATAAAATACTATGACAGAAGCTCCCAACCCTCTGACTTTAACTACTGTGCAGTCGTCACACTGATACTGGTACAATTTTCATTATACATTCTTTAAAAATATTTCCAAACAGGTAGCTATATTCAACCGTCTCCAAAAAGATTGATGCATCAGTAGACAGTAATTGTGTTTCTAACAGTACGAGATGAGAGCTCATTACCTCTGAGGTGTTGACCCGTCCCTCCTGGAAAGAGCAAATGCTTGGATCATGAGTGCAAAGGTTTCGATATTTACACCAATGACAGCGGAATGCACTAGTCACACAGGACAGACACCTGAAACAAAAAGACAAAAGATTGTAAAGAAAAAATCCCTTAGGGTGATATGCGTGTGCCAGAATTAGGCTAACAAATGGGGGTGAGATTTCCTTTTAAACTATGAACAAAATTGTAAACCCTTGTAAACCCACTGGTTTACAATTTCATTACACAAAGCACACTGAGAAAAATCTTACCCTAAGGTACAGACATTATACATATGACTGATGTACATAATGCTGGAAAATATTTCCCTAGATGCTTCCAGATACATATATTCATATTATGGACTTTGTTGTTCTTTATTTTTGACTATTTCTTTGAAAACCACGAAAGAACGGAGATGTAATCCTAGTTACAAATATCAGCGTATATCAAGCTGGCATGGCATTAGGACGATTACTATGTCAGCTTTACATCTCTGCACAGCTTGAATCTCAATGCAGGTAAATGCCACCAGTTTCTAGCAGAGCACTCACCTGAACACTCATTTCATTTTTGGCCAGTTTGGAAAAAGACATTTGGAAGCATATTCTGCACTGCAGCATGCAATTAAATAAAATACGAACTATACAGCATGGAACATCTGTCCAATGGGGTACTGCACAATGTCTGTTTAATTGAAAAAGCCATATTAAATTACAACTTCCAATATTCCTTGCACACACTTGGATACGCACTGTCAGCAACAATGTGGTGCGAGAAATCAAAAATAAAACCACTCAATGCAGAGGTGCAAAATGCAATCAGTTTTTCACGAACCTTCCAGACAGCAATCACTCCAATCAAAATCATCAGCCACTTGGAAGCAAGAATTCCTCCAAGAATGACTTGGAGATTGATGCAGGACTTCACTGATGATGAGCCTTAGAATAAGATAACTAAGAATTGCAATATAACATTTTTTGATATTTAGCCAGATTTCAACTTTGGAATGTGAGATTTTTGAAGTACAGTCTCCTAAAGCTCCGGCATGCTGGCAGAACCCACCCAAGTTTGGGATACTCAACATTACAAATCACACAAAACCCTGGGTTTCAGCTGGTGGTTTACTCAAAATTATTAAATAAAGTAGGAAACATTTACTATCAAAACCAGGGAACTGTAAATCTGGGGTGTAACTTGTGGACTGGTATGTGACCTTTTACCACTCTGCCTGGCTTTTTTTTTCCCCACTGCAATTTTTGCACTGTTTGAGAGATCAAATTAGCAGCCCCAACAAATTCAAAATGATAAAGGGACATTTTATACGACAAGGATAAAAGACAATATGCAAGGGATGACATTATGGACATTTCCTCTATATACTTCATGGAAGTATCTGAGTAGTCTGCCAGAAATTGTTTTTTTTTAAAAAAACATTCAGGGGTGTATGGGAGATAATTTTCTAATTCCACAAAATAATGCACTGATATCAATGTGTCAATAGATATGCTGATATGAAGATCTAAGTCCTTGTCTGAAACCATCACCTATAGAGGGAGCTGTTGTTAATTCTCTGTTTGCCGTGAATGAAACTACTTAAACAACAGACTAAACTTGCATGAAATATAGAGTTTAAATATTAACTTATTAGTTAATCACCTTACAAATGTGGTCATTGAGAATTTGGATGCACATATCAATATATTTTTTACATATAGATGGGAGAAAAGAGTTGGCAATGCTGTAACAGTGAAAGTTTTGAATAAAGCAGTGCAAGCACCCAGTATCTAGTCATACAAGTAGCTGTTAGAATGAACAATAACAGATGTTTTGCGGAAGGTGGAGAAAGCAATTATAAGCCAGTGCGACAATCTAGTGGATAGAATGATGTCTGAAGGGGAATTTGCTGGTGTAGACAGTTAGACACTAGTTTTTCACCTCTGGGATCTGGGTTCAACTCCAGCTTTGACTGACGGGATGAAAGTCTCCTCCATCTGTTGGCTATAAAGGTCCTATGAGAATGAGTTGAGGCAGTTTCAACCCAGCTCCTGGGTGGGCATGGATCCACAGTACAAAACTGCTCCTAATGCAACATTCATTGGCACTAACTGGACAATCTCACCAATAAGGCCACGGAATGGCTATACAGTGCTTCTGCAATTATCTGGCAAGCATGGTCTGACTGCACTTTGGCAATAAACCAGTGTCGTTCCTGCTATCATCTTATCCTTGGTAGTGATCATATTAGTAATGGCATTACATGATGGGGTGGGGGAAAGAGGGGCAAATAGAGCAACATTTAACATTTTTATTTTGTTCCTTAAATTGCTGTTTCTAGTTGGGACAGCAAGTGCAGCAGACTAGAAGTAAAGCTTTTAATATAATGCAATGGGCACACTGGATGCATTCAATAAGGGCTAACTTTAGCAGCAAAGTAAAAAGTATGTTTACTATTTGTAGTATAATGTGTTTTATAAGAATTTTTGCTTTTAGAAAGGGAGTCAATTCGCAATATATGCCATGTCAGAGATTGTTACTGATTTATTGAATGCACAGGCCTTGCTATAAATTTGCAACAGGCTCACTTTCTTTGTAATCAATAAACAGCAGGTTTGGATGGGGCATTTCTGGCTGAAAAGGTATTTGCACATTTTGTACAAAAATCCTGTTGCAAATTGTTGTTTACAAATGGAATCATTATTGTTTCTTGCTATTTTATCAATATCCCAAACAGAAGATAATGTTGAGAACAGAACTATTGATTTAGACTCTTTACAAATCACTGGAAGATCACCTTGTGCGTTGGGCAGGTAAATTAGACTTTTTTGATTAATTATTTTGCATGATCTGCATAATCTGCATAGACTGAGCCTACATGAACCAGTTTAAAACATAACATGTTTATATATTTACAAATAATTTTTTAAAAAACTTGATAGAAAACGATCTTACAGCTGATGAACGCTGCAGTTGAAGAACTTAAATTCAGTGCTTGCAAACATCTTTCCTGTCTCTTTGGATTTCAGCTGGAGGCTCACTCCAATCCAATCTAAAAAGAGCACAACATTTATTCAACATTTGTTCAAGAAAACATTACATTTTGCAGGTTTCAAGTTATACAATTTATTTTGTTTATCCTGAAGGAACACATATAAATAGGATATCAGCTGTATCCTGCTAATAGAAAGTCATCAGCATCTGTAAGATTGAGATGGAAGCACATGCTGGGACGGGAACCTGGTAGACAGAGTACTGTGGATGTGGATTAAATTACAAAGTTTTGCAGACAATTGAATAATCATGGTTTAAGTCACAACTAAACAATTCTGTTACATGTAATTGGTTTCTTACACATGCTTCAAGCAGAGAAGGCCATACCAGTCGCACACACATTACTTATTCAAATATTTTTACTAATTGGTTAAACATATTTTTCTCCAATGTCTCACTTCATCGCTCTGTTTAATTCACTTTCCCACATAAGTCTGACAATCTAGCTTACTTAAACATAAATATTTATCTTCTAAAGGTTCTTTAGTGTAGTTTGAACTTAGACTATTTTCCCTTCAAGAAAAAACAAAATAAAGCTAAAGGTCCTCTTTTGCTGTGCAAATAAATACTTTTTAAACTACACAAGACTCTGACTTTTATGGAACTTGATGCACTAAGAGCGAGTTTGTTGGGAGCTGGTGATAGTTTGGAGTCATACACTGGCGGAAAAAAAATCTAGGCCCCATAAAGTCACGGCCTCCCATGCCCCAAACACTACCCTCCTCCCCTCTCATGAGACCCTCCCGAAATCCTCTCCCCACCATTTACCTAAAAGCCAGTAGGCGGTCAAGGACCACCCGAACTTTGCCTGCTGGCAGCTGTTCTAAAGTGGGCCGGTGATATTTAAATAAGGCCCAGGAGTTAAAATACTCCAGGCCTGAAACTCCCTCAGCCCCCGAAAATGGCTCTGGGTTAAAATCGATCCCTCAGTTTTGATTTATTTAAGTCAATCTTTTACTGATTGTTTTTCAAGAAATAAACTTGAATATGAGCTCCTGCTTTAACAAATGTTTTTGTTCCAAAACCACTAATTGTTTTCAGCTGTTACATCTCCACTACTTCCAGATTCTTGGGGGGGAAGAGATGGAGCAGTACAGAAAGGGTTAGATCATGTGACAGTACATCATGGGAAGTATTAAGCTGTCCTTTGTATTCAATGGGTCCCTAAGGAAGAAACATGACTCTTATAAAAAAAAAATACACATTTATTTTAATATTTGATTATCCCTATGTGTATATAGACAAAATACTCAAGGGAGAACAATCAACTATCCAGTTTATTCTACTTGCAAGAAAATCCTTTATAAATGATAGTTACTCATAAGTCATCAGATTTTCTTCTCTTATTCCCCTGTATACTTTTTGCATTCTTTAAGACTTATCCTTTCAAAGGGCACAACGTGAAACCCTGATTGTTAACCCATGAAAGAACAATGAAGTACAGCATACTCGGAATCAACAAATGGGGATGTAATACAATGAAGATTGAAAACTGTATCTAATTGGTTACAAATATTATAGATGTTCCCAGGCAGCTCACTCCCTTCCTAATTACTTGACACAGAGTGTTCCTGATCTCAACCGGACTGGTTTGGAAAGGTACCAAGTGTACAATATACAATTTCAGCAGCACTCGATAAAACAATAGCTTTGGGGTTGGGAAATCATGGATGCTGTCTGAGAAATTAGAAGCTACAATAATTTGACTTGAATTTGTTTCAACATGATTGCTCTAGATCCTCAGCCTTTTAGTGATGGTTAAAGATAGAGGGCTTGGAAATGTATTCTGTGCCCTGAAAAACAAACACTTGTTACAGCAATTTTTCATTTGTGGCACTGATCATTTAAACTGTGACTGTTGATGCAGAGAGATAGTGATCAAAAAGAGCAGCACGATTGGGAGAGAGATGGAAACAGAAGAGATTGAGAGAGACATAAGAACAGATAAGACTGAGAGATACGAAAGTGAAGAAAATGAGAAGGAGAAATACAGATGAGATTGGGAGAGAATGAGAAAGGCACAAGAACCAAAAAAGAGACAGAGACTTGGAAATTGAGATCTAAAGAGACATGACAACAGAGTCCCACATGTGGAAAGATCAAGTAAACAAAACTGATGGGAACTGCTGCAATATTAACTGGTGGGAACATTGGTTATTTGTTTAGTAAGTGCACCCATTGCTGAGGTCAGGAATCATTTTTCATGGTTTCTCAAACTACAGGGAATTTGAATTTTCAGGATTTTATTATTTGCTTTACAATGTAATATTTGTGGGGTTGTGTAGTTTTGGATGAAAGTTTGTGCAAAACAGGAAGATTCACTCCAATGACAAAACTGTATTTTGCTTTTGGGCATTATTTACATCCTCTTAACTGTAGGCTGATATTTCTGACTGGCGAATATTTGTTGACAAGAAGAAGCTGCATTTTATACAATGCAAGGCCTCAATAGCATTTCTTCAATGAACAATTTTCAACTGTTAAATTTGATTGTTTAAACGTCGTCCTGGCTCAGTTTGTAACGCTCTCACCCGAATTAGAAGGTTGTGGGCTGGAGCTCCACTATAATCTAGACTGGTGCTTCAATGCAATACTGAGGGAGTGTTGCATTGTCAGAGACACTGTCTTTTAGGTGAGACATTAAGCAGATGCCCGCTCAGTTGGACATCAAAGATCCCATAATAATATTCAAAGGAAGGGAATTGTCCTAAACAACCAACCAAAAACAAATTATATGGTTATTTATTCATTTGCTGTTTATGAGGCTTTGCTGTGGGCAAACTTGCTGCCACATTGCCCAAATAACAACAACGGATGCACTTCAAAAGTAATCACGTGTTAAGGCGTTATATTAAATCCAACAGTCCAGGTATCACACTGCTGTTATCACTCCCCTTCATTCAATTTTTGTGGAAGGAGGTAAAAGTCCCCACTAAATTAAGAAGCACAAGCACACTAGTAATGGAATGCTCAAGTAAACTTCGCCTACGTAGACTGCCAGCAGCTTCAGGGAATTCCAGGCTAAAACAAGCTCTAGTATAGTAATAATGGCTCTCATATCTGGAGTGGATTTACAGCTGTAATATTGACTTCATACCAATACACACTTCAAAAATTTTAAATAAAAAAAGGTTTTGAACATTTCTGTTCCATTTGGCCATTTTCTCTTTCCCTAGACTCTTCATTTTTTCTTGATTTTATTTTAAGTTTAACTACTTGATTTGCTTTTTCTCCAAAGCATCCAGGGTCCCACAGTCCATCTACCTCTTCAAAATTGGCTTCTGATTGGGTGAATACTGTCTCTAAACACTTAGTGTCAGCTTGGATCAGTTGGCAGCACTCTCATCTGAGTCAGAAAGTTATGGGTTCAGTGCCAACTCAGACAAAATTAAGGCTGATACTTCAGTGCAGTGCTGAGGGAGTACTACATTGCTGGAGGTGCTGTCTCTCGAATGAGATGTTAATTAGCAACCAAACAGGTACCAAGCTTAAGGCAGCTGAGCTAGGAAGAGAGTTTAAAGAGCCTGGATTGTTTACTCTAGGGAAGATTCAGAGAAGATATTATTCAAGATCCTTAAGGAAATAGATAAGTTCAACCCTGATATGTTCAAGATTGTTTTAAACTCTTTAATTATAGGACACAGGCTTAACCTTAGAAAAGGCAAGGTGCAAAGACAGTTTAGATTTAATTACTTTATACAGAGGATGGTGAATGTGAACAGACTGCTTAGGGAGGAAGGAAGAATTGAGGGAATGGGTGATTATGGGGTATTAATGGTTGAGATAGCCAGAGGACTGCAAATCTTTTCCAGTCCTGAATGTTCCTTTTTTTCCCCTACCTAAACCAAGGCCCCATCTACCTGGTGCACATCGAGCTATCCCTCATCTTCCATTTTGGAGAGGAAGACGGCAGTGCCCCAGCACGACCAATGCCGTCAACAATACGACTGAATGCCGATCAAGGGCCTCCCAGTCCAAAAACCAACACTTGTCCTGAGCTATGTGTATATCCATTACATCTTATTAAGACATTGCCAGTTTTCATACATCTAAGCTGCTCGTATACATTGAATTTTTGAAAAACCACAATAACCTAGCTGCAGTCACATAAAAACAGAAAGATTTCACATTTGATTGAAAGGTATCTTTAAAATAGTTTTACTTCACTATAGTATTAACACATTAGAAGTAACAAAAATAACCATCAAATATGGAAAATTGCATCCTCAGCTACAGGAAAAGAGTAGACTTAATTTACTGGAGAAAAGTACTGCTCTGATTGAGTTTTGTTACCTTGATCTGCAAGAATAGGAGGTACATCTTTAGCAGCTGGCGAAATGCACATTATCTCGTCACCCATTGTCTGACCCTCCACTTCAGTCAATCCACCGAAATCACAGACAACACCAGCAGAAAGGTCCGGAACATCACTAACTTTCAGAATAAGCTGCGAAAACAGATGTACAGAATTCAGGAATCTCCATATGAATTTTTGTGCTCATCAAAATGAGCGATTACAGTACTGAGAGTGTGTGTGTGGGGAGTGGGGGGGGGGGGGGGGAGGAATTTATTTTTGTAGGTAGTTCCTATTGACAGCAGCATTAAGTACTCACAGGTTTAATATTAAATAGGCTTAAATGCAGGTTATGCTGCCCCAACCAATGTGTCAAAAGCAGAAGCTCTTGCTTACTGTACTAGGGAGATCACTTTCATTTCCAATATTCTCCTGAGTTTCAGAGAAAATTTATCCAATTAATGTCAAGTAGCGTTGTGGACATTTACACACACAAAAGTACTAAGAATAGTGATAAAGAAGTACATAAACAATTTTCACATGTTCAGAGAGATTTGTCTCTGCTGATAACTAAAGGGATGAAATTCAGTGGTGCAATATTAGCAACAAACTTGTTGATATATTTGCATGAAATGCCTCTGTGCATTACTTTAATGAAATTTCCCTGTGCATTATTTTAATGAACCTATTTAAAGTAAGCCTTCATTAAAATGCCAAAGAAATCTCGTATTAAAGCTTTAATCCATTCTTTATTAATATTGCACAGTGCAATTTCACTCCATTAATGGCTTGCAAGGAGATTAATAATAAGAATGTGTTCTATCCCTGTCCCTTAACCCAGCATGTGAACTGTTAATATTCGAACTCTCAAATAAAGAAATGCGAGCTCAAACTATCATGAGAACTTCTTTGCAAATCATAAGTGGTCCTGCATCACCCATCCACATAAATCTTTCAAGAATCAAGAAGCCAATTTTCCACTAAGATTGAGCTGGTTTTACAGATAACTTTTGAAAAATATAAAAGGAATTTCACATTATCTTTAAATTTATATTCTATTTTACATTAGTAACAATCTAAAGGAGTCTCACTATCAGTATCTCTTAAAAAAAAAAATCAGCTAAAAGGAATTGATTAGTTTCTTGCTTGTAACGGTTTTTGAAAGCACAAATTGAGGACTAGTTGAGAAGAATTACAACACAATGAAAAGATAAATCAGAATTAGAGCAAAACAATAGCAGTGCTCAAGTTAATTATAATTCTTTGTAACCATTTGATTTTTGAAAGCCGATGGGAGGGCTGCTTCAACACCATCAGCAAAAATGTTCTAACTCTGCAAGATTACAAGAAGATTTTTTTCCCGTCTGATACTGATGGACGTGCTAAATGAAGAATCATAAGAGCACTGAACGAGTGCCGAACACTGACCGGTACACTGTGCTCAGACACACATATACTGTTTGGCTGTATGCTGAGTTTCACACACTGTTCTATACTGGCAGCAAATCGATAGGGCTCCACTGCTCGCTCACACTTGTCTCTCCTCGAGCACCTTAAAAAAAAGGAAAAGAATAAAGTTAATCTGGAGATCTAGAATGGTTAAAGATACCTTGGCATCCACTTGCCTGATCAAGAGATATTAGTAGACAGTACCCCCAGATCATAATGCAGCATTATCCTCCGATTAGTCAATTCATTCCGTTCACCAACTCAAAAGTAATTCAAACAGTTCCCCATTTATAGAGAGACATCAGTAATCCAGGGCTCTGGAGTCTCATTTATACTCCAATACACTTGAGACCACATTCAGCTTGGGCCATTATGGCCCACACTGATTGCAGTCCCCCCTGGACTTGCAGTGTGCCAGTTCACGAGCCAGGAGGTATTAATTTAAATTAAATTACCTGCCTGACGCATGTGCTGACTTTGAGTTAACTGTTGAAATTTGTAGATTCATGCTAGATATTTTCAGTAGCCTGGTGAGAACTGCCTGGCTTATAACACCGGACGAAGCAAAAAAAGTTAACCTTTTTGCTCTAAAATAGACAGCTCCCCTGTGGTTATACTTGTCCCCTCGCAGTTTCTTGACTTGTACTTTAAATTCACCACAATTATAACTTGAAGAATAAATTTATTAAATGATACCCCAACTAGCAGCCTCACGGGATAGAGAGGATGATTGATGGGAGACCCATACAGAGCTGATTATCTCAAAATCTGTATAAAGTTGGCTGCTTTTGCACATATTTCTCAGAGTATTCTCGGGGCAGGACTAGACTGCCCAAGCAATCAAGACCTTCTTAAGTGCACTTCAAAGCCTTGGAAAGTGATCAACTTTGTGTCAAGTTGTATCAATGTGGCCAGCATCTTTGATTGTACGCTTGTATTTTAACCTCTTTGTCACTTGTTGTAACTTCTTAATAAAGCCATTATACTTTGGAACCAACCACCTTGCGACCTTTTGATTAAGGACTTGAACAGTAAAAGTATTTTACTTACAGAAATCTGTCACATCATGAAGAAGCAGTGACTTGACCTGGCTGACTCAATCCAACCAGCCAGTTTATGTCTTGCATATAAATGGGGAAATGGGTTATTTTCCCTCCACATCATTTATACAATGCCTTCTAATCTGAATTAGCAGTGACAAATCAAGACTCTGAATTCACAATTCTAATACAAACCAAGCTTTATTGAGTATTCAACTAACCTGAATGCAGTACCAGAAATTTCTGTATTATTTAATATTTACTAACCCCTAGATTCTTGACCCTTGAATAGTGATGAATTGATTTTTAATTCTAAAAGCTGATTTTGTTATTCCCATTGAAAGTATTTAGTCAGTTCCAGTGTGTGCTCTTTCCTGTTCAACCCTAGTGAATATTGAACTGTTACCTCTGACCTCAACAGAGGGAATAGGAGGTACAATGTGTGATATTTGGATGAACTTTAACCTGAGCTGACAATAGAGTGAAAAGAAAAATATTGGAATAAAATCACAATACTATAATGAACAAATTAGCCCCAGGTTGGCACACATTCTGGTAGCTCATTCTGCACTGGCCTCTCTCTTACTTCTGCAATCAGCAGAATACCTCATCTACAGTTCATAGCATTTTGTGAATAAATCACACAAGGAACAAATGTAGCTCAAGACGCAAAACTACAATCATTAAAGCAATGCTGTTTGCACCAGGAATTCTTGTAATTATAGCCATCTGTTCAAACGTGAGTTTGTAATTCAGTGATCTATTTAGAAGATGAACCTGACAACACATACATACACACAAAATGAGACCAGTGCCATCACTGGTACAGTCCATCATACTGACTGAAAAATGTACAAATTTTAAATAATCTCAGCGCCTCTATAGCGCCTGCTAAAAGTAAATCACTAATGGGGAGAAATTGTGCTGTGCAATAATAGCATACAAATTTGTTAATGTGTCCAAATGCAATCACACAATTTCACCTATAACTTTCTAAAAATGATTATAAAGGCAAATTAAAACAATAGAGAGGATTTCTTCTATTCCAACATTTTCCCTCTATAATCTTACAGCATGATCAAAATAGCTTTAACACCTCTGTGAATGTCACACTATGCTACAGCCAGATTTCAGTTTCCCTAATAAACCTGGAAGGGAAAAAAAAATCAAAAATACATGGTGGATTTCGCTGATAACTCAGCTGGTTAAGAGATGGGAAGAAAGCCATGATCCATTATCAGGGAAGGCCACTGAAGCAAATAGTAAAAATGGATTCAAGACACTACCAGATGCGATTCTTAATTGAGTTATGGTGAGAAGGAAGAGTTCAACTCAATTAAAAAGGGGGCTGGGCTGGTTAGACCAAATGTTTTTTTCCCATTCCTAAAGCTTCCTGTGTTCCTTTACAGGAGACAGAGATACATACAGATAGTCTAAGCTTACACTGGCAATTTTCTTCAAAAAAACATCCATTTACAGAATATTGCCTTTGAAATTTAACATGCAGTGTTAACGAACAAACAAACGCTTTACATTTCTGTACAAAATGTCTTTTCCACTACTTTAATAGAGGTGCCAATCCATTTCAATTAACCATTTACTTTAAATGGGACAAAACCAAAGAAAGGAATTGGATACGAATGTGCAAACTTTTTGTACGCTATTATCGCACAATGTAATTTCAAGGCCATTTTGTTTGATAACAGCATTAATACATTATATGCAATTACAGGATTTTATATTTACATCTTTTTATCAGCAGGAACATAACTGGCCCTTGAAGTCCAGACACAGACCAACTTTCCCTTCCAATGCAATCTTTCGAGTGCTGATGCAGAAAGGGAAGCAGAAACACAAAACCGCAGTGACAGAAGGACGCAGACAATATCTATACTCCTATACTTAGCATAAAATAGGTTCTTGCACGTTTATGCAAGTTGAACTGTACAATAACCCCATTTGAATTCCTTTGATGGTTTCCACTTGATAATATTCTGATACAAGTTATTTAAACCTTATCATACAGAAATAATCTAGTCTATGACAGTCCCCATTATATCTTTGCCCTCAAGGTGCACAGAGGCCAGTGGTTGGTTGATAGGGAATTTATAAAAGAGACACAAATTTGACAAGCTGAACACTGTAAAAGAGAAATTGTGTCTCTAATTTATGAAATGGATTCAGTCGTGAGCAGAACTATTGAAAAGGCAAAATTGACTCTTCTATAACAGAATTCAAAAAGGTTTCAGAGAATCTAATTTTGTCCCTGGTGTACTGACAACTTTCCAGTGCACAGAAGCAGCTTCATTATACAAGCACTATCTATTTCATAGTGAGAAATCAATGGTGAACTTTCCACAGCATTACAACAATAATGAACTCAGAAGGGGATTTGTAATTAAGCAGTATTGATCGAGTTGATATGCATAGCCTTATGTCCAATCTAATAACACAGTGCAATATCCACCATTATTTCATACTCATAATTCGGAATGGTGTGCTGAGCTGTAAGGAAAGCAAACTGCTGCAGAGTACTACCTGTTATTACATGCTCATGCTTTACAATAAAATGCTGCATGTTGCGATGGTTTAACTCAAAATCAGAACAACTGAAAAAAAAATAGGTATTACACTATTGGGTAAATTCATTGTGGGGTGTTGTGCTTCAAGTGAGTTGGAGAATTGGTGCTGGCGTAGTAGCTCTATCACCGACCTGCGCTCCATTTGAACACAGTGTTGGTAAACTTACTCACATCTCAAAGTGGCAACAGGCAGACTTCCATACTTTGTCTGATGAGGTGGCACATGTGCTAATTAAGCACTATTAGTTAGCAATTGTGTGTGGTAGTACCAGCTCCTCGATTGTTCACTTCCTTCCCCCAACAAAATTTCTCATGTGACCCAATAGTTTTCACCCATGTTAAGGAACAGACCTAACCAGTTAAATGTTTTTTGCCAAAAGGAAATTCACTCCAATAATGTTTAAGTAACAACTGTCATTTTCACTGGTAAAATACTGCTGCATTACTAGTTATTAAAATCAGCTCTTGTACACATTTCTTGACTTGATGTTGCCAGTAATGTGAAGCTGAATGGAGCTCACTTCAAACTTCAGCATCCATCAAACTCTAGAAAATGGTTGGCTGGAGAAATAATTACATTTCTCACGTACTAAAAGTTTGATCTTTGGCCTGTGCTAAGTTAACTGATTCTAGGGAACAGCAGTAACAGAGGTGCTAAGAACGTCCTTTGTAACTTCCTGACTCTTTCTAGGATGGTAAGAGGAGCTTCTCCTGTATCATGGAAGTCAAAAATAAAATGGTAAAATTTTGTGTCATCAAAGTGAGAAAATGTCAATGCTTGGGAACTAAAAATGTTTCACTTTTTGGTACCACGTATCAATATCAAGTATTCCCAGGTTAGGCATAGCTTGGTCAGATCGATTGTGCCCAGGGCAACTTTAATCCTCATCCCTAGGAGAGTATCTCTTAATGGGCCAGTGTGAATTTTTACATTTGTTGTTTCAGACATAATGTTGGGCAGTTAATTCAATTAGTGCAGAACTATGGGCAATTTGTTTTGTAATGGATCTATATATCTATATGCTCTAAGAGAGGGGCTGTGAATGTGAGACATGCACGTTTAATAGCCACATTGAGTGAGAAAGAGTGGGGGAGGACTTTAGTTCAGTCAACATTGATTGGATGAAAACCCAGTTTCGAAGATGAAAGGATAATTTGAATCCATTATGCCACCCAATCTCCCCAGTCCATGATTCACATAGTGAATCCTGTCTCCTGCCGTGCGACAGAAATCATAATTTACTCCATTTTTCAGATGGGAAATTGCCTGCTGCATGAACACAGCTTTTATCTATTGTAATAAAGGTAATTCAAAAAAAAAATCTGGTGTTCCATATGAAACCCATCTGCATTCAGGCTGTCACTATGGTACAGATGCTAGTCTCACAATAGTATAAAGAGAGGTGCATAGCTGGCTCGAGTTGCAATGGTGGCTGCAACTTGCAGTGTCTCGCATTGCACTCAGCAACAAAAGGAGCTTTGCACACCTATGCTTGGAAGCATTCACAGAGTTCTCATTCCTGGGCTGCTCATTTTTAATGTGATGATAAATGAGAAGAAGCATTGCTACACATCACATTAAAAAGATTCCAAGCTAGGTTTAAGTAGTACAAATAAAAAGGAAAATACTGGAAATACACAGCAGGTCCAACAGCATCTGTAAAGTGAAAAGGCAGGTTAACATTGCGAGCTTAACCCTTTATTAAAACAGTCCTAAAACACCAGCTGTCTTTTTCCTTAACAGATGCTGACAAATTGCTTGTGTATTTTCAGCATTTTCTGTTTTCATTTTACATGTAAAAAGTGCCCATGAACTTTCAATGGAATGCAGGGGCACTTCTTAAATGTGAGTTTGCACTAGGATGGAATTATACTGAACCCAGTGTGAAGCCCAAGTGGTGTGAGATGACCTACTGCAAATAGTCTTGCACCTCCTGGATTCAGTACGTTTAGGAGCCAGATCGGGTCCTGATTCCAGAGTTATCTCCTGCTTTCATGTTCTCGTGCATTTAAAACTACTTTGCATCGGTGCAAAGTGCTGATACAATGACAAGGGTGATTTCCACATTTCATCAGTCAATTTTCAGATGACAGTGACCTTAATAAGTACTTTCAATGAGAATATTCTACATCAGGTCTCACTCCTACAGCTCCTCCTCATCGATAGGCAACTGCAAACCATCAGAAATTCAGTGCTAAAAGGACCAACGGACCCCAGTAATAAAGCCATATGTCAAATTTTCCCAACCTGTCAGAACTCTACTCTGCTGCAGTAATCCTTCACGCTGTAATGACCCTGCAGAGCTGAATGCTTTGTACTGAGGGAATATTTCTTTTGCAGAGGTAAGCAATTATATTGTCGCAAGAAGACATTATAATACCACAGTATTCATGGATTGTATTATATTAACTGACAAATGCATCATGTTAGTCACATAACTAGGATTCTTTACAAAATGACATCTGATGTATTCCTGGTTACTAAATTGAGACTGCAATTTTATTTTCATCAAGAAATTAATAATGGAGGTTTCACCTTTTGAACCTAGTTTCCCCATCTAAGATTTCAGTTTGTGCATTTAAAACCCATTATGAACAAAATTAAAAACAGGTACACATTCTGATTGTTAACCTTGGAAGAAGGTTCAGACACAATCTGTTAAATCGAAATACTGTTTTCTTTGCCTGGTTAAGACATTTATGGC
Organism: Heptranchias perlo; assembly: GCF_035084215.1. Classification (NCBI taxonomy): domain Eukaryota; kingdom Metazoa; phylum Chordata; class Chondrichthyes; order Hexanchiformes; family Hexanchidae; genus Heptranchias; species Heptranchias perlo. The sequence goes on along the minus strand of NC_090351.1, from coordinate 27,038,627 downwards.
TAACAACTAGGTTGCCAGATCTTCAAATCCCAAAGCAGTCTGACACTCCAATCCGCCTGCTATGTATCCAGTTTTCTTTTTTAAAAAAAAATCAGCTCTCCTTCAGGTGATGCTTCCTTCTGTGATCAAGCAGGATTTTCCAACAGATGGATAATGTTGCAGTGGTGCCAGTTGGAATATATTCAACAGACTAATCTGACCATCATTTCCCCAAAGTTACCTTAACAGTCGCTCGATGGAGGCATTTCCTCCCCTGTTCACAGAAACACTTCTCCCATCACCGGTACACTCCCATTCTGATGTATTCCTTGTTGCTGGCTCCAGATCCATCTGCTACTCAATCCCATTCCCTTGCTCCAGAACTGGATTCTCTGCTGTACTCTGCAGACGGGAATTCCTGATTGGGCAAAATCTATCCCGGACGCTGGAATTCAGTGAATGGCACAGAATCCATGCCCAGAGCAAAACAGCAGCATCAAGAGCCTGGCAAGTTATCTTGGGGCAGCAAATTACCTGTTGCAGCACAAGCTTGTATTGCAACAGCTGATCAGCCACTCCAAGAAAATAAATGACCCATTCATACACTTCTCACACATCTGCCTATGCCTGTATTTTTGCTCTACTGAAAAAAGTAACTTATTTAAATCATCAAATTCCAGATAAGCAGGCTTTGCATTCCAAAGGTATTTTTTTTTGTGGGCACTCAGGTTACCCATGAGGTATTTAAATATAAATAGCTTCCAATTTGATTTTACAAGTTATTTCGTAGCAGAGAACTGAAATCCAGGCAATCTAAGCTGGAAGCTGATTTTATCTACCTTGGTGGGGATAAAGGTGAACTTCCATTGGTCTCATCATGCCAATTAGCATTACCAGAAAAAGGAAAAGCAAAAGAAATGGATAGTGATTGGTATTATTGCAAATCTGCCACCTTCTGCGAATTCTGCCAGCAGCTCCTTGAAGCCAGTTTGGACATCAATGGAAATCAAATGTTGCTAATATCTCTCCCATCTATCACTGTGGACAAATACTACCCTTTGTAACAAAATCTTAGCTCTCGATCATGGTAAAGCACACTGTCCAATCCAAGAAGGCTTTTAAGACAATGCATGTGGAAGGGCAAAATTTGAGGCAAGAAGCAATATTTTATTTTTAAAACAGTGGATTTAATATGCCTTCAAAGTCCAAAAAGAACCTGCAATCAAGTTGGATACCTACATGTGTCAACAAAGTAGTTTGTACAGAATTTTACATGGCTGCATTAGTGTAGGCCATTAATTAAACAAGGTGACTTAAATATGTAGTAGTTTTCCACATCACCAGCAGAAATTTAGTCAGTTTAATGTTATATAAATATCCTGCCACTAGATGTCACCAGTATGTTTTTCCTAATACTATACAGAGCACAGTCTCACATCTACTAGTAGAAAATATAACTGCACAAATGTCTCTGTCAGTGTAGTGAAGTATGCTTTTATGGCCAACTATTTTCATTTCCATACTGGCAAGTATGGTGGCCTTGATATATACTTTGGCAAATACAGGTGGTAACAATCCTCAGGAAGTAAAATCTGAATGACAGATACTCTCACATATATAGCAAAGAATCTTAATTCTGAGGTGTTATTGTGTATTTAATGTATTGGCAGTACAGCATTGAGTGACCTAAATTCAACAATCATTTCATCATCAATCTTTTGAATGTCACAGCAGCATCTTTATGCCACCTTCAAAAAAAAATCCATATTTTTAAGATCTACCAGAAATACAGAAAACAATTCCATCTGTTCAATCAATTGTGCTTCAGGTTTTATTGCTGAATGTAATACTTTACATTATGGTTTCACAGATCATCAAGACGGGGGAAAAGGAGGCTTGATTTCCATAAAGCACAACGTCCTTCATTCCTCAAAAGGCCAATAAATATATTTGTGATAAGCATGTACAAGAAAATGCTTTTCAAAAATATTAAATATATAATCCCAAAAATCTTTAAGTGTGCGGACTCGATTAACTTCAAAACCGCAATATGCTTGATTTCCATTATTTCCTAATTCTCCAACTTGGACGCATGCCTTATTCATCACTTCACCATTGCTATTTACTTGCAGTGTTGCAGAATTTATCAGGTTATTATGGAATGACCCTCAGGGCAGAACTATTCACTGCTACTCAATCCTGTCCAGCTATAAATGTCTGCATAAATTTAGGTATCCAGTCTATCTTGCAATAATCTGACATGCTCAACACATAAAGGGTTTTAGTTTTGAGAAAGATTTTGATAATATATAGAACTAGTCACAAAACATTTTTTTTTAAAACTTGAGATTTTATTTTTCTACCTTTTCTTCCCAATTCCGATTGCTTAACTCCCTACATCCTCTTTCCACAACTAAGGAGCATACATGGTTCCTGACTCTTCAATATTCCAACCTCATTATCATCTAAGAAAAGTACAATTCATTATTTGGAAAGATAGACAAAGTGACCCTGTGTTCCCTGACCTACATTGGCTCCAGGTCCACCAGAGCCCTGATTTTAAAATTCTCATCCTTGTATTCAAATCCTTCCATGGCTTCACCCACCCCATCTCTGTAATCTCCTCCACCCCGATATCCCTCCAAGAGCCCTGTGTTCCTCTAACTCTGGACTCTTGTGCATCCCCCTTCCCTTCGCCCCAACTATGCGGCCTCCGCCGAACAGGCCGTAAGCTTCGGAATTCCCTCCCTAAATCTCTCCACCTCTCTTTCTTTAAGACCCTCCTTAAAACCTACCTCTTTAACCAAGCTTTTAGTCACTCATCCTAATATCTCCTTCTTTGGCTTGATGTCAATTTTTGTCTGATTACGCTCCTGTGAAGCGCCTTGAGACGTTAAAGGCGCTATATAAATAGCAGTTGCTTTTGTTGTTTCCTGCCAAAGAGAAAAACTGCACTTCTATAGCATGTCTCAAAACGCTTGTAGTTTTGCAAGAAGACAGACAAGAGGCGTCCACATGTGGCTAGTTTCAGGGTCATCCACTGCTGGAATCAAAACCCAGGACCACAGAGATGTGAAGCCTGACACATTAAGCTCATTAACATGAAGGGTTAACTAACTGTTACCTTCGACAAGTTAACGCTTTCTCTCCTCTTGGCATTTTCAGCTGCCGAGCGGCCAGCTGCTTTCCAGCCAGAAGATAAGTTTTAAAAAGGTTACAAAGAATCAGATACAGTTAATTGTTAAAGAACTGAAAAAAAAGCATCAAACAGAGAAGGCGTTTTCGCATTTGGTGTGGCACAGAGCTGCTACACTGTGCTGTTCAAGTTTCTTCATTCAGGGTGTGTGCATTTGATTTCTATTAAAAGTAAATATGCTCTCATGGCACCGAGTCATACAAGCCAGACACGTTACAGGTGAGATTCCTTGTCTGTTTGCTATCTCATAACCCTTGCTGGAAAATAGGGCTCGACGGTGATCACCTCATGTTTTCATAACCTGCCACCACTCACTGTCCAAGCTCACAGGTAAATATCAACTTGAGCAATGTTATGCTGGGCTGCCATTGATATTTCCTAATATAAGTCACTATCTTTAGGAGAGGAGGGACAAAGGAACAAGATTGAAGGAAAAATGATTTTTTTTTACTAAAAAAACATGTTTCCATGGTTAAGAAATAAATGCACCAATGGACACCTGTTGGATACTTACATGTTGTGAAGCACACACCAGCCACAGTGAGGGTCTCCAGAACTTAGACACTCGCTGCATGTTTCGTACTGTTCACATGATTCCACCGGCACTCTTGAGAGCTGAATAAGAAAACAAAAAAAAAAATCAGAATGAGGCACAAATAGAGCACAATGGGTTGAAATTGTGTTGGCAGATGTTAGTAACCAATGTTAACACCTTCCCATCAAACTCCTTTATTTTAAACGGCACTAACCCATTTATTTTAAATATTGCACAAGGCACTTTCAATCTTATGAAATGGCATCTGGAGTCACATTCCAAACATGACCAGAATGCCCGTTTAATTTGCTTGAATTAATAGATGGTGATTGACCACAAAGTCTAGCTGGATTTTCATTCTGTCACCAGTGATCATTAGTGACACTCACCAGCGACAGTGTTATGGTTATTTTCCAGCAACTTGGAACATTAACAAGAGCATTTTCACAATTTTGAAAGAAGCTTCAGAAAAGCTTGCAATTTAAAAGCCTTGCTTTTTTTGTTTGCACAAATTATTATTCAATAAAAAAGGATTTTATTGCATAAATAGGATTATCTGGGATTTCAGAGGTTTTTTTGCCTATTTGGTGGTCAGGATAAAGAACAATCCATCAAAGCTGATCGAAGATCTACATAAAGCTTGTGACTAAAAATATTCAGCACATAGATGTGCAGGCATTCATATTTTATATACGCATATACATAACAATTTTAAAATGTAGAGCTCTCATTATTTCCCATTAGAGTTTTCCTTCAGACAGCAGATTTTCAGTTTTCTAAATTAAGATTTTCTGGAAGCTCCAGAGCACAAATCCTTAAGCAAAATATTGTTGAACAAGGTTGAAGCCTAAAGCTGAAAATGGATTGGCCTGTGAAGAAGCTCCCCCTAAACAGGACAAGGGGGTAGGCAGCAAGATAATTCAAGCAAGCAGGACTGCATTTTAAAGAACTCTTTTGGTTAAGTGGTAACATTAATATATCAAAACAAAGAGGTTACTTATTTAGGAAATAGTAACAATGTATATTAAAACAATCAGCAGCTTTTGATCTTTTTCCACCACTTTATAACATTCAGCATCAGATATTTACACAAAATCATTTAGTTTGATGTAATCTGACACAAAACATACTGAAATGGTCAGTGTAAAATCTGTAAATATCGAAGGTTAACAATCAGGCATTGACACAGAATGATAAGCTGAATATAAAATGTAATAGAATCTACATTAACTGACATATAGGGGGCATTTTATTTTTAAAAAAGAAAAATTAATTTGGGGGTGCAGCCTAACCGAAAAAGGGAGGGGGGCGGAAAGAGATGTGGCCAAATTGTGTGCCAATGGAGCATGTTTAGAATATTTCAAAACAGTTTTTATATATTTGCTCATTGTATGTAGGAATATGTTGCAATATTCAGATTAAGCTACATTTCTGTAATATTCTTAATTATATAAATGAAACAGGCAGACAAAACAATTAATTCCTCAGAGAATTTTTCAAGTCCAGCTTCCACCTGTCTCAAATAAAGAACAACTGCAGACCACTCTCTTAGCCTAGCCATTAAAACCCTAGACAAAACCAACAGCTGAGGCTGGTCAGACTCAATAGGACCAGTGTCCCCCTCCACAATGGGCACTTTCACACTGTGCACAGTTAAAGACGAGGCAGACACATGCTAAAGAACCACCGCCCTTCTGGTGTGGAAAAGTAAGCAAGTGGCCACCACTGCTGGTCACTTGGCTGCCACATCTGTTTCTACACCCACTCATATCATTACACTGAGTTCTTGGAACAAAGGACGCTCTTGATAACTGGGCCTTGCCATGACTCTTAATAAATGGGAACTATGCAGACAATCTGGTTCAGCAATGTGTCATCTGGCTATGAGAAGCATGTTTATTTTATACCACCAGCAGACAACAGGTTATAATAATGTCAGAGGATATGATATTACATGACATGATATTTAAGAAGTGGTAGGCTGCAAAACAAACACACATCCTGAAAGGAATTTATTCATCTTTTTTCAATTTTGTCTTCCATATTAACCCCTCCAAATTGTGCCCGCTACATATCAGTGATTCCTTTTCTTCCATATATCCTCCTACCTCTTTCCCAGTCAATGCCATTGTCGGTCTGCCATTAAGAGCTGCAACAGGACAAGATAGTTTCCTTTCAGTTCAAAGTGAGATGGCGTGGTATGGCATGGCATATTAGGACCTGCCAAATCAGTAAGGTCATTTATTTTTAGAATCCTATTGTAAAAAGATAATTACTATGTAAGTGCCACATTTCCATATTCTCCACCATTGGCACTCCTGTCCCTTCTCTCAGTGATGAGATGAATCTACCAGCAACTTGTCCTCTGGAAGAAATCTATAGTTGCATATATTAGTGGTCTCCTAATTATGACTGGCCCACATCTTCTAGTTATGGCATTAAAGCACTGTGCTGCATATCACCTGTTCAGCAGCTCTGCAGTTTCTTCAAGTGGTGCGGAAACTGTTAAAGGCCCATTTCCCTCAAATTACTCTGTTACACAGAAGATTCCACCAAGACTGATGAAACTTTCCTTCCAGGAGACACTTGAGTTGACAGCTAATTGATACTGAGGTTCAAACTTAGGTCCACACATTGTGCGTTGGATTCTCTCACTGTAGCCATTTAGGGCATATTCATAAGTCTTCTTATTTCTTTACAAGGAGAACACTTTCCCTCTTCATAAAGAACAAAATGACTTACAAAACATGTCGACAGGAGACAAAAAGAACCAATTCTTTGAATTCAGAATGTTTCTGCTCATCCTGAAATCAATTCAAACCTATCAATCAAAGACAGGTATGAAGGACTAATGAAAGATTTCCAGGAACATGTTCTGATGGTGCACCACTTTCCATACAAAAAAAATCAGCCAAGGAGACATCTGTGGAACTGAGTCCGTATTAGAAACGGTGACCGGAAGTAGGATTTTGCAATATACAAAACACTTCCCACCCACTTCACAGCCCTATCTTTACATGCATCCGTTATATCAAAACAGAACATGTTGCCTAATGGAAATATTTTATACATTATTATAAATCAAAGATAGAATGCAGGTACTGATGAATGGTAACCCACATGAAAAGCTGATGACCTGCCATACCAAAGTAGAAAGCAAGTATAAATATGGGCATGATACATGTCGCCTATCGTTATTCCATACAAAATGCGGCATGGTGTATTGATGCAGGTCACACACTTAGTTTGGTTACATCAGCTTATAGACTTATTCATTTTCCATTTCAAGAAAAACACAAACACAAAAAACTTCAATGCCACAATTCGAGAGAAATACTAACCCACTCCAGACAGTGGGAACATTTTCAAAGGTGACTATTAAAAAGCAATGTCTATCATTCAGAAGATAATATTCAGCTTTTCAGTAAAAGATAGATACAAACATTTCAGATCATATTGGGGAGAAAATGTGTGGAATTCAAAAGTTGTAAAGGCAATTTAGTGCTCTACGGATTAGGCATGTAGAGTACTATCATTGTGTATAGGTGGAATATAACATTACCAAATAAAATACAAGCAGCAGCTGATACTTTAGGAACCATACACTGAACTACAATAAAAAAAATGCAAAAATATTTCCCAATCAATCATACATGGTAGCATACAAGTATCTCTAAATAATTAGTTTAATTCCAGTGGTTGATGTTTTCATTAGCAAAGAACTGGATTCTTTAATTTTAATATAACTTCTGGGTGGAGTACATCAAGATGAGAGTAATCTGAAGCGAGTGAAAGTTGAAATAATAAAATAACTGTCTGGCTGCTGAGGAAAGAGATAATCCATTCAAGCCAACTCCCAGCAGAAACATCGAGGAATGACTGCAATACATGGGAAAGTACTAAGCAGCATCGTGTACTTATTCCTCCTAAAACAAAAATCATTTTTAAAAAAATGACAAGGACTTTACAATGTAATTGCTTGCAATTGTCAGCACAATCCATCACATGGTTGCACTTTCTGAACCGATTTAACCATCAATCTTTTACTGTACCTCCACCAGAAACACTGACAAGCAAATTTGAGCATTTAAAATGACGATTACAAGTCGGAACATTTCCCTGGTTAAATGAAAATTAGCAGTCCTGGCTCCATAATTTTTATATCACACACACACACACACACACACACACACACCACACACACACACACACACACACAAAATTATTAGAAATCTCTCACCAAGTGACAGTGTGCTGCATCATAACCACATATGCCCTAGGTGAAAGGTTATAATATCTACAAAATGAGCTGTATTGTATTATACCTCATGCATTTTGTATTACAAAATAAATAAACCAAGCTTTGGAGATGTTAATGTGCATCACTGCAGGCTATGGCTTCATCTGAAATTCGTGTCCAGGGAAATTATATAGTTATAATCATCACTATGAGATCATACAAATTTTGCAGAAATATATTTTCTGCCCAGGGCAGAATAGACTTTCATGTTTTTTTTAGCACAACTGGAATTTATTTGTAAAGCAGGATTTTATATAAACACCCACAATCTGATAGGACAAAAATATTTCAGTGATGTTACTACAATAGCAATTATGTATAAGGTTACTACAATAAAGCCTCAATTTTAAACACTTTTAAACTGGTGGCTGCCATGGCAACTGTTGAACTTTCACCACAGCAGTAACCTGAAGGGCAGCCCATAAAAACAGCTAGCTCCGTTAGAAGTATTTAGGTCATGGAGGTCAAACAGTGAATACATTTCTAACGCTTTCGGGTATCATGAAATTCAACTGGTCTGCTTTTATAATCAAAGATATTAATCCCACCAGTAAGTTGGAGAGAAAAAAGTTTAATTAAATAACTGTGTATGCAGGCAGCGTGGAGGGACAACAGGCAACACCATGCAAGACTGGGTCTTACCAGGACGTAGGTTCTCAGGTCCTGGAGAAGTTCAGTCCTGGATGGCTAAATTCCATGGCAAATCTATTCAGAAATGTAGTGTGCTTTCTGCATTCAATTTTCCTATGTTAGCTCATTTCCATAATTATTCACGGTTCCCAGTGTAGATTTGGCTTTGTGTATGACCAAGCCTAATTGGGCAGGGTGTGGGTGGAGTGGAGTAGAGTCAGAAAATCATGTTGTAGGTGAAATTTAAACACTTGTGGTTACTTAAAGGGAAGTGGCCACAATACAAAGTATGGAAAGTGATAGGGCATGTGCAGCATTGCCCTGTTTCATTGCTGGTAAAGTAGCACTCCATGGTACCCTCCTCATAGGGTAGCTGTGCAGCGCGCCTGCAATAAACCTGAGGCATAAAAGGTCAGGGATGAAGTGAACTGTCATCGAAAGCAGAGCTTGGCTGTAGACCCAATTACAGCATGTGGCACAACTCTTGTCACAGCCTCCATCATGAATCACAGCCTACAGAGTTCTGTGGATGAATCAAAGTTAAGTGTTTCTGCCCGCATTTGCTAGTCAGAAGGTAATAGTGACCACAGTCCTTCTCATCTGCCTGGCATCCCTCCATTGCTCTTCCTCCTCCTCTTCCCAAAAATAAAAATAGTGGGATTGCCATAGGGAAGCCCATTGTTCACAACTTGAGAAATTTAGCAAAATATGGCAGTATCAGAACCCAAAGCTTATTCAACAACTAAGTGGCAAAAGAAATGTTAAAAATGGATAAAAACTCTTCCAAAGCATCGCTCCAAACCAAAAGGTGTGTCTTCCTCTGGTCTATTAAATACTCATTTCCACATTCAACAGTTACCTTTTAATCTTGGATGCCCTTTGTAGGTGGACATATTAATGAATGACTCCAGACCTGGCCTAGTAGCCAGGATAGAACAGGGATGTCTATTGTATGTCATCTAAGTTAGAGTTTAATATTGTAGTAAATCTGACACTTCTTTACAGCAGGAGCTTCCTGTGCCATTAATTTCACTGTGGGGCCAGAAACAGGTGTATTCCTCCAGTCCCCACAAGGAAAGATGTCTCTTCCCCTGCCCTGGATGCCCACTTCCCTCCTGCGACACACTCCCCACTCAGGTTATTTACCCACTGGAAAGCTGGCTAGTTCCCATGCACCATAATTTTCATTCAGGCTAAGCCAACTGCCCAAAGCCGGTGGGTTTCTCTTTAATTATGCAAATCAGCATCCTATGATGTCATCAGGCCTTGACTGCAGTTTTTACTCTGGACTGAGTGGGGATGTCACTGCAGCTTTCCCACCAGTCAGGACCTGCCCCACTGGAGATGAGGCCACAAAAGTATTACACTTTCCTTTGAGGGACCAGAAGGAACAGAAGTGTTTCGGCCCCACTAGGAAAGTTAAGGCCTCCCTTGCCCTAGACTCCCTCCATTCCAAATGCAAGACCCCAACAAGACGCTCCAGGATCCAATCCTGCCATCTACCTTCAGTCGGCCGCCACGGTTTACCGCCCCTTCCCGCCCATGTCGGTCAACGGGATTTAATTGAGGCCTGGGAGTTAAAATAGACAGGGCCCGATTTCTGGGGCAGGGGGACTCACCCCACCACCCACCCTCCCAAAACTTGCCTGGATTAAAATCAGGGTCTATGTTTCTCTGTCTGACAAGGACCTTGGGCCAAGAGATAGTGGGGAATACAGGAATGTGCACGCACTCACTCTCTCACAAATATGTCATACATAAAGTCATGACATACCTACACTTATGCACACACAAGCAAAATCATGTTAAAAATATATATGGGGAAGAATGCTACAATTATAAGAGTGCCTACACTTCAAAATAATTGATTGCACATGAGGCGCCTTGGATTTTTCTATGAAAGGTGGTAAGATGCTATATAAATGCAAGTATTTCATTTTGATATATATAGACATATTTACATATACACATTTATACACACATATATATTAGATGCTCAGAGTCCTACATTATTGTGTCTTACAGAGAACAATTTAAACAGTTGCAACAGCTACTTGTTTCCTATAGTCTGAAGATCCAAGGCAAATCAGTAATTAAGGAGCAAATAGCCAAATGCACAATACCATCTTGCCAGGAGAAAGCCCATAGTGCACATCATTCCACTGTTCCACTTGTTTCCTGGCATTTTTCAATCAGGTGTCAATTGACAGTAAATGTAAGACTACTATGTGGAGCAATCTTGACACATTTACTGAGCCATTTCTATCTAGAAATAAAACAATGCCTCGGGTTGGTGGCTGTTGTTATGGCTCCTTTGAAGGAGCGTCTCCATCCTACATGTGAACTACTTCGATATGTTCCTATGATGTGTGAAGGATGTAGAATTGGATTACCTACATCTTCCACAAACCACAAATCCTACAGTTTGTTGCATAGACTAGGCTTGCATACCCTCAAGTCAAGAAGATTAAGGGGTGTTCTAATTGAGGTGTTTAAGATGATTAAAAGATTTGATAGGATAGATAGAGAGAAACTACTACTTCTGGTGGGGGACGCGAGAACAAGAGGGCATAACCTTAAAATTAGAGCTAGGCTGTTCAGGGGTGATGTCGGGAGGCACTTCTTCATGTAAAGGGTAGTGGAAATCTGGAATGTTCTCCCCCCAAAAAACTATTGAGGCTCGGTCAATTGAAAATTTCAAAACCGAGATTGATAGATTATTGTTAGGTAAAGGTATTAAGCGATATGGAACCATGGCAAGTAAATGGAATTAAGATACAGGTCAGCCATGATCTAATTGAATGGCAGAGCAGGCTCGAGAGGCTGAATGGCCTACTCCTGTGCCTATGGTCCACAGGCTCTGCAGTAGCATAGTTTTGCCAATGGCCCAGTTCTGGGGATTTATACGGAGTGTGAGTAGGAGCACTGCCTATCTGCAACATGATGGCATTTGCACATGTGTGCTCAGCATGGGTTTGTCCAGAACTTAAGTACGGAATGAATTAAGAACTGCATTTCTGCTGTCCAGAGCAGGTAGTAGTCTTGTAACCAATTTGCATACCTTAAACTAAGATTTATCTTCTATGGGGTGGCTGAGATCTCCTTTTCATTGGTTATGTAATGCTTCCAAACACCCCCCATCCCAATTTCAGGAACACCTCCAGCACAGAATGATGCTGCTCCAATATGAATTATTTAAAGCTCTTAATATATCACACTTTTCTCTGGAATGAGTTTGCACAGTTCATCTATATATTAGACATGAGACAAATAGTGGCATTATTTGAGAAACAGGGGTCTATACTTCAAACCAAGATTGTTCTTGGTTAAACGTGTGGGGCTATTTTACTCTGCAGTTCAGTCCCATTTTTTTCACCAGTATGGAGCAAGAAGCAAACATCAGTGGCCAGGATGGTCCATGTAATTCACAGATTATGATATTTACACTCAAGGATTAACAACTGCAGCATAATTGTTCCAACTTTATCAAGGGATGATCTACAGCTGATTGGCAAGAAATAACGGGCTACATGGAAATGAAAATTAGGCGCCTTTTTAATACAATGGGTAGCCGATCCGTAATGTCAGTTTTACACCCAGGTGACAAGTTGCAAATCTACCTCAATATATTCTGTATTACCATTTGTATAAAAGAATTGCTAATCAGCTGGTAGTTATCGGGGGGGGGGGGCAGTACTTCCCCTACATTAAATTTCCTTTTAATAAACTTAGAGTACACGGAGAGAAATCATGAAAACTTCCGAGTGCAGAATAAACAAAGTATCAAAATACTGCTGATGGTCATTTCATTTCTAAGAACCAGTTAGATAAGATTTTACCACTTTCACACAAGAAAGAAAAACAGCACTAGCTTGTGTGATATCCTGCTATTTTGCTTTTTGGACCACGCCTTGATACAAGTTTAATCAAAATATATCTGAAGTATTATAGAACTGAGGCTTAAGTAGGTTTTTGCTTCTCTACCATATTCGTGTTATTGTTATTCATATATTTATTTGGTAATCTATAAATTAAAAAAACATTAGAAGATGTTTGCCAGTTTTAACAAATCAGCCAAACAAATGAACAGAAACAAACTTCAAAGATGTCTTCACAGCAGCTCAAATTTAGTGTCAGATAAAGAGCTTTACTGTGAGCACGAAGAGCCAATTAAGAGCTTGGAAAGGCATATGGTACAATCAGACAAAAGGCAGAATCTGAAATATAATACAATACACATTTTGCTACAGCTGCACACAAACTTAACTACATTGGTGATCTCGTCAAAGATAAATTGATTGAATTCAATTGAACTTTCACTGTCAGCAATGTATCATTAAGTTCAATTTGCATATGTGTTCTATAAACCAATGCCTTGTAATTGATGACATTGCACATAAATGTTACAGGAAAATTAAAACCACAAGATTTGAACATTATATAAAAGTGAAACACTGATAACCCAATTTTAAAACATTTTGATCCTATCAGAAATGATAAGCTTTGCTGTTAATGGATATTTCATTGAAGGAAACATGTACTGAGGGCAAAGCCAGTAGATTTATGGAACAGTCTAGGTCAGAGTTGCTGTTTCATGGGTAAGTTGCTTAAGCACCACTGCAAACAATCGAATATTGGATTAGGAAATTTAAGTATCTTAAACAACAATTGGGAGTTTCATTTGCATGTAGGCAGCCAAACACTTTTGTGTTTGCCACAAGCAAAATAAGAGTAAATGTTGTATAGAGCTGGCCCAACCTCACAGAATTCCATCAGCTGATTTTATATCCAGGCCATTTAATATAAACCTGTTTTTAGAGCAGGGTCTATGACATTTGTTCTTGGGTAATTAAAGGACATTTACCAAATCTGGATCAGTGTATCCAAAATGAATCAGACCTGAAAAAACCCCACAAGTTCACTACATCTTAAGTCACTGTATTATTATTCAATGCACTATGTTGGCTCCAAAGTCACGTTTGATGTAGTGAATAATTTGTTTACATGATTTGACATACGGCTGGACAAAAATTGTTATTCAGTTCTAAACAGCTATATGGTTATGTGGAAATGAAAAAGTCTCAACTGTCCATAAAGTTGTTGCCAAACGGATGTTGTAAAATATGTAGATTGAAAACAAGAGTTCAACATATTTATTACAATATTAGCTAAATTATAATTGTGAAAATTTACAATAAAATGGTTCAGCAGTCACATACATATCAACCATAGCGACCCAAATATTAGACCACCTGCCACCAATGTCAGCTCTAAGGAGAGTATTGCATTTTGGGATTTTTTTTGACTGTTTTCCAGAGAAAAAAAAATTGAGAACTACTTTTGTATTGAAGTGATTGCATTTAAACTGAAGTGAGTCCACAACGGGTTAAAGGTCAAATTCCAACCAAGACTGGAACTTTTGTGCAGTCAAGCCAGACAAGCAAAAACTATTGAACCATTCCTTATAATCTGGAATACTAGGGAAGGGGGGGGCGGTGGTGGGGAGTAATCGTTACCTTGTCTCAAAGCTCCCAGCAAACATCCACACCGAATGTTGGGATGACCCAATTAATTTCAGCAGAGATCAGTTGCCAGGGTAGTCTGGTGAGAATCTGCTCTTTAAGAGGTGAATGGGAGGTGGTAGGTTTGATTGGCAGCTCTACTGACCAATCCCCAGACATGGGGAGGGGTCAGGAGCCAAGCCCCACCACCCCCCCATCCTGTGCTCAGAAGCAACAAAAAGATTAAAACACACGGTCAGTCGGCTGCAACAAAGGTTGAGAGATCTGGGCCTTGCCCCGGACCAGAAATTAAGATATCACTGATCGGTTTTTACAGCTGGGAGCTGACCAGAAAAAAAACAAAGAATAAGCATTCTGCTAACATAGTGTGATTTTTTTGTTGTGTGTCACAGGAAGTATCATAGAAGTAGTTTAAAAAGTCTGGAGATACTATCCTGTTCACTCATGTGTTGTGCAAGTGTAAAGAATCTTACACCAGGTTATAGTCCAACAATTTTATTTGAAAATCACAAGCTTTCGGAGACTTTCTCCTTCATCAGGTGAACGTGGAAATTCTTGAACGTTTCGCATTTATATTCAGAGAACAATACCTGGTGATTACAGACAATCTTTCCAACTGCCCGTTGTCAAGGCAATCAAAGTGTTCAGACAGAGAGGTGTTACCGACAGGACCACCGAATATACAAACGACCAGAACACAAAACAGAGAGAGAGAGGGAGAAACATCCGAAAGGAAGAGAAAGACAGAAAATGACCCGTTGTATTAAAAAGATAACTTTTATTCGCTGGTGGGGTTACGTGTAGCGTGACATGAACCCAAGATCCCGGTTGAGGCCATCCTCATGGGTGCGGAACTTGGCTATCAATTTCTGCTCAACGATTTTGCGTTGTCGTGTGTCTCGAAGGCCGCCTTGGAGAATGCTTACCCGAAGATCGGTGGCTGAATGTCCTTGACTGCTGAAGTGTTCCCCGACTGGGAGGGAACCCTCCTGTCTGGTGATTGTTGCGCGGTGTCCGTTCATCCGTTGTCGCAGTGTCTGCATGGTCTCGCCAATGTACCATGCTCCGGGGCATCCTTTCCTGCAACTTATGAGGTAGACAACGTTGGCCGAGTCACAGGAGTATGAACCATGTACCTGGTGGGTGGTGTCCTCTCGTGTGATGGTGATATCTGTGTCGATGATCTGGCATGTCTTGCAGAGGTTACCGTGGCAGGGTTGTGTGGTGTCGTGGACGCTGTTCTCCTGAAAGCTGGGTAATTTGCTGCGAACGATGGTCTGTTTGAGGTTGGGTGGCTGTTTGAAGGCGAGTAGTGGAGGTGTGAGGATGGCCTTAGCGAGGTGTTCGTCGTCATCGATGACATGTTGAAGGCTGCGGAGAACATGGCGTAGTTTCTCCGCTCCGGGGAAGTACTGGACGATGAAGGGTACTCTGTTGGTTGCGTCCCGTGTTAGTCTTCTGAGGAGGTCTATGCGATTTTTCGCTGTGGCTCGTCGGAACTGTCGATCGACGAGTCGAGCGTCATATCCCGTTCTTACGAGGGCGTCTTTCAGCGTCTGTAGGTGTCCATCGCGTTCCTCCTCGTCTGAGCAGACCCTGTGTATTCGCAGGGCCTGTCCATAGGGGATGGCCTCTTTGACGTGGTTAGGGTGGAAGCTGGAAAAGTGGAGCATCGTGAGGTTGTCCGTGGGCTTGCGGTAGAGTGAGGTGCTGAGGTGCCCGTCTTTGATGGAGATTCGTGTGTCCAAGAAAGAAACCGATTCTGAGGAGTAGTCCATGGTGAGCTTGATGGTGGGATGGAACTTGTTGATGTTATCGTGCAGTCTCTTCAGGTGATTCTTCGCCATGGGTCCATAGAAAGAAAATGTCGTCGATGTATCTGGTGTATAGCGTTGGTTGGAGGTCCTGTGCAGTGAAGAAGTCCTGTTCGATCTTGTGCATGAAAATGTTGGCGTATTGGGGTGCGAATTTGGTCCCCATGGCTGTTCCGTATGTTTGGGTAAAGAACTGGTTATCGAAGGTGAAGACATTGTGATCCAGGATGAAGCGGATGAGTTGTAGGATGGCATCTGGAGATTGGCTGTTGTTGGTGTTGAGTATTGATGCTGTTGCAGTGATGCAGTCATCGTGGGTGATACTGGTGTAGAGTGCCGAGACGTCCATCGTGGTGAGAAGTGTTCCTGGTTCAACTGGTCCGTGGGTACTGAGTTTTTGTAGGAAGTCTGTAGTGTCGCGACAGAAGCTGGGGGTTCCCTGTACGATGGGTTTCAGGATGCCCTCGATGTATCCAGAGAGGTTCTCACACAGGGTTCCGTTGCCTGATACGATAGAATGTCCGGGTGTGTTGGCTTTGTGTATCTTTGGGAGGCAGTAGAAGTCTCGCACGCGGGGAGTACGTGGGATGAGAGTGCGTAGGATGCTTTGAAGGTCTGGATCGAAGGTCTTGATCAGTTTGTTGAGCTGGTGGGTGTGCTCTTTGGTCGGATCTGCGGGTAACCGCCTGTAGTGTTCCTGGTTGTCCAGTTGTCGGTATGCTTCTTTGCAATAGTCCGTTCTGTTCTGTATGACAATGGCTCCTCCTTTGTCCGCTGGTTTGATGACGATATTGCGGTTGGTCTTGAGAGCGTCGATGGCGTTGCGTTGTGCTCGGGTGACATTCTGGACTGTCTTGTGAGTGCGGCTGATGAATCTGGCATTGACGCATTTCCTGACAGTTTGAGCATACATGTCAAGCTTAGGGCAGCGACCCTCCGGAGGAGTCCAGTCGGGGAACACTTCAGCAGTCAAGGACATTCAGCCACCGATCTTCGGGTAGGTGTATCCAAGGCAGCCTTCGAGACACACGACAACGCAAAATCGTCGAGCAGAAATTGATAGCCAAGTTCCGCACCCATGAGGACGGCCTCAACCGGGATCTTGGGTTCATGTCACGCTACACGTAACCCCACCAGTGAATAAAAGTTATCTGTTTTTAATACAACGGGTCATTTTCTGTCTTTCTCTTCCTTTCGGATGTTTCTCCCTCTCTCTCTGTTTTGTGTTCCGGCCGTTTGTATAGTCGGTGGTCCTGTAGGTCACACCTCTCTGTCTGAACACTTTGATTGCCTTGACAACGGGCAGTTGGAAAGATTATCTGTAATCACCAGGTATTTTTCTCTGAATATAAATGCGAAACGTTCAAGGATTTCCACATTCACCTGATGAAGGAGAAAGCCTCTGAAAGCTTGTGATTTTCAAATAAAATTGTTGGACTATAACCTGGTGTTGTAAGATTCTTTACATTTGTCAACCCCAGTCCATCAACAGCATCTCCACATCGTGTTGTGCAAGGAAAAACATCTTGATTTTTCACTGACCTCGTCTTATAAGAGTGTTCATCAACTCCGCCTACTGGAGGATCAGAGAAGTGCACCCGAGGGCACATGCTAAAGGCATGGAATCCAGTTCGTATGACCAGGGGCATACATTGTAACATCCCCCAGGTTATTCTATCGTACAAGTTGAGTTGATATTGGGCAGCGCAAGTTAATTCCTGAATGTCAGAGACATGAGGCTTGCTTATAGGAGTGACCAATCCCATTGAATGTGAAAGAGTATCTATGGAAGATCTGAAATTTGTAACAGAGGGTCATCTCAAACATACAAACAGATATTCCCAACCACCTTTCCTCTAATATTGGAGGAGGAGGGGAACCTTTATGCTTCTGATTCATGGATGTCAGATGCATTTTTTGAATAGAAGTTAGCTAAGCTGGTTGTTGTACAGATGGTCCATAAGGGCAATGTGGTGTATTTATGAACTCTTCGATGTGCGTGTGGAAAATCTAAAAGACAGTGTCTGGTTTTGCTGTCCTCTTAGGGCTAATAAATTAGCCACAGGCATCTTTGCAACTTTAAAATGCCATTCGATGAATAGCGAGCACAATGCCTGCTTAGTACAGGGCAAAATGCACCATGTCAGTTCCCTTTCTTTCCCTCCCCAGGAACACAGTGCTCTGCTGCTGCTAGGTATATGTTGTGCCCGGAAACGTGTCCAAGAACTGACAAAATTACAAGTGTGGCCGGCAGATCCTCAATGCCAAGCAATTCAGGAACTCAGATCCACAACTCCAGAACTGTGAAGCAAGTCTGTTAATTACCTTTTTAAATTAACAGTCACGACTGTCAAAATGAATTTCCACAACCTCGTAAAGGTACTTGTGCCATTAGGGCATTTTAGATGTATCGAGAAGGAGTTTGATTTGAATTTTCTGGTCGAGTCCCAATCAAAGGCCATAAATGGTTAATGGTGACCGTGGTATGACCTTACTCTGCATGCAGAGGGCTTGAATTACCATTCTCATTTTAATAAGAGGCACTTCCAACAGGAATTCCACTCTAATGCTGACTCCTTCAATGTCCAGACTCCCACTGGACCCAGAGATTTCTATAGAGCTGCAATAGAGTTTGTGTCCAATTCAGCCTTGGCCCCCTTCCCACTAATTCATTTTGCATGAACTATCAAGGTTTTCAGTCACAGCTGTTCTGGCTAAATCTTAACCCTTTGAAGAGCTGGTTATTTTTTTAAATTGAAGTATTCAATCAGATAACCTGGACCAGAAATGTTCTGTCGCTTCCTGTGCATTTCTAATTCTTCATGTTTTAGATTAAAAAAAACCTGGACCAAATACTAGTTTAAAATTAAAAAACATGACTCTAATTTAAACTTAACTGATTAAATCTGAAACGTTATTCTTCTTCCAAAATTGTTTAAATTTAACACACATGATCAATCTATTGACAGTCCCACTTTAAAAGCTAAGTCCAAGTGTGGGCTGGTTGTGATTAGTGTGCAAAATTGAAGTAGTTGCTCACAGTTTGCTCTGACAAATGTATCCAATCATAGATGGGAGTGAGCAAAAAAAAAAAATCACATTATTGTTTTCATTTATGCACAAGAAAGATTTTTCATGTTGAAAACAGCAGGCACTTCCCCAGGGATTGAGAAACAACAGTAAAGTCTTGGTGCATTTTTTTTTACAGATATCTAGAGACGCTGCATTGTTAAAATATCTGCTTCTGGAATGGATGATCACAAATTTTCTTTACTTCCAGAGGCACACCCAACTATAAAATACTGAGGGGGGGAGGGGTAAAGGGGTAAAGGCAGAAAGGGTAGAATTTGGAGAGGGGAAAGGAGACAAGAGAAGAATGTAAACCATGCCAAAAAAAAATCGAGGGAGGGAAGACACATCCCCTCATCTCCCTCTTTCCCCCCTCCCCCACCCCCACTGTTTGCACTTATGTCCCCTCCTCTGGTTCCAACTCATTCTGGACTGCACTTCCATGAGCACGAATGAACCTTGCTGTGAGTGTTGATAAGCTATTCAACTATTGGCGCATTTTTGTTCACATTTTATTGCATCAAGTTAAACTATTAAAAGGGATTACTCTAAATGTTCTTTGTTTATGACAGCAGGTGACACAAAGAAAGGTTCTAAGCACAGTTGTGAAAAAGACATAACAAAATAATCCCAAATCCCAAATGATTTAACTGCAATTTCAGAGACCACCAACTCTGTTCAACTGAATACACACATACTTACTGAAATGATAAGTGGTATTTTAGTGTGTCAACCAAAAATATTACCATGCTGTCCTAGAAGTTAGTGCAGAAATATTACCACTAGGTATAACAAGGTCGCTTTTGAAGACTAAGTTGTGGCTGGAAAGAACAAGCTCATGCTGCAGTGAGAGAGAAATCCCGGTTCTGGAATGGTTGATTCACTGCTCTGGCATTTATGCATCCAATTCAGTTCCTTTTGTCTCTGTGCCTAGTCTCGTAAACCCTCTTGCTGACAGATTAAAGATCCCAGGAGTCCGAGCAGAACACACAGTAATGAAAGGAGTGGTATAATGAGGAATTAATGGGCTCTAGCTCCTATTCCCCCACGACAGTGTAAAAATAAATCTCAAATTAAAAACAAATGAATTATTTGAAAATTATAAAGTAGTAAGACCCAGCAGGTGTTCATATTAAGCAGTGCTAATAAATAATAGATACAGCAAAAGTACCAGCCTATTTTAAGACTGCTAGACTATTTGAATTTATTCAACAGATATAGAATTAGTGAATATGTTTTTTTTCCATTGTTTGAGGAGTAAAGAACTCTTTTTGTTTCTTGATTGGCAACATATTTTGCATTACATTATTTATTTACAATGTCCTGAAAAGTATATTGTTCAATATTACACATAATGAAGTGCAGACTACAAAGAACATGTCTCCGTTTTTAGTGCAGGGAGGACTGTACTTTCTAGGATAGTGGTGCTCAAACAGAAAGCAACTCTACCCTTTGGCAGTGAGCTGTGATTGTGGTGCCCATTGGATGCATGTACATCTCTCTGCCTCTGACAACTGCTCTTGGGACCCAAGAAAAATCAGGTCCTGGAAGCCAGACTTCTTCATCTCTAAATGACCGGGTGCAATTGATAGTGAGAGTACCATTCACCTGCAAGCCAACAGCACAAATATAATGTTTTTTGTGAGCAATGGTGCAGAACAGCAACACTTTATATTTATTACATATATATAAAAAATCTTACAACTACTAGAATGAAAACTGCATCTGTAACCGAGTCATGCTGTAATTACACCCTCCGGCCAGTGGTAGCACTGCAGCACCTCCGTTTTGCATCTCCCAACTCAGCCTGTTCTGCGAAGTCCAATGATACAATCAACTCTAGCTCGCTGTTTCCTAAGTTGCTATACATTTTGCTATTCAACTATAAATAATAACATTATCAAAGAGTTACATTAAAAAATCAGGTTTAAATATATGACTTTAAAATTGTGACTGCATTCCATCTGCGTGCTCTGTTCCAATGATCTCCTGCCCTTTAACCTCACTTCACATGAAGATCACACTTGGTCTGGACTTCCCATGTGCAATTTCACAGGAGATCCAATAGTGTGGAAAAAAGATGTGCAAGGAAATTTTGTGTTTAGATCTGAGAATTTGGAGCAGCAAGAACAGAAACAGACCTGGAATTTTGTCAACAAAATTTACATGAAACTGAAAATGCTGATTTCTTTGATTTGCAGAATATAAAATAAAAAAAAGTAAAGCTGACCTGTTTAAATGTTTTTATATGGAAAATTCAAGGTTTGTTGGCCTAAAATCCATTTCATTTTCTGGCTTTTGTATTGTGCATCGACAAACCTTGGCCAGGAATAGCCTGTTGATATAACCTTCTAGGGTTTGTTGACATTTTAACTCAGCGAGCCATGTTTTGGTCACCACATTTCTGAATGCTTATTTTGATAACTCAGAATTTCATATCCAAAAAAAGAACAAATGCATCATCCTCTCCCACCACACAGCTCGCAAACAGCAAACTGGTCATTATGTTATATACATCCTACTCCTGATAATTCTAAAAAAAATTTTGTGCTAAAAAATTAGAATTATCTAGCAATTCAAAATAAACAACATAAAATAACACAGCAAAGTGGGAATTCAGCGCTAAAACAAAAATCAGATAATTTGAATTAAGTGACTTGAAATTAAGAATAGACTGTTGGAATGTAATGTATATAATGCCAATGTTTGATGAAAGTTGCATCTCTGAATTGGTTAAAAACAGTTATTTACAACCTTTTTCATACATCTTATTCACTATCTCTGACTCTAAAACTAGAAAATCTTGACAGTATGTCTTTTATAAACTGCAGTGAATTACTACCTACTGTAAAAGATCACCACTTATTTTTTTAAAGTCTCAATTGGTTCAGCTAATCTTCAAATTGCAAGAACAATTCTGTAAGAAAACTCCATTCGTAGAGCATGATCTTAGGTATCGTCTGCGTCAGGTGTCACTTCCAGCACTGCTCTTGAAAAGGCCTCAAGAGCTTTTAATGTGTAAGCTGCACTGAAATACATTTTCTTGCACTTCATTCTGATGCCTCGACTGTGCTCATTCTCCATGCAAGTTTATTCCGACAACCATCAGTTCAAACCTCCAGTCAGCTTTTTATTTCTCAGATTCATGCATTTTAATCTCCTTGCTACCTTATCAAAAATAGGTTTTACAATAAAGTACCATATGCATGGATGCTCACCAAATAGTAAATTCAATTTTGTAATTGGTGGCTTAAACCTTCCTATTTTCCTTTAAAAATTCACGTACAGTAAGCAGAGTTTTAATTGGAAAGCACATTATCTGATTGCCTGTTGGACTGCTCACAGGTAGCATGAAGCAAATTTTTTTTTGGTCAGCTAGGAATCCAACATCAACAGAAAACCATTGTTGTACTTAAGAGTTCCCAAAACAAGTTACTGGCAAATTCACACAGTTGGAGTATTTATTTACCTAATACAGAGTTTAATCTCTCTTTGTACAGACTCACACTACTTACCTGAATGTAGAGAGCTTAGGTACGGCCAAGGCTTAGAAACTCCAAGGCTGCACAGAAGTGCTTCTGAAGTTTATCAGCTAAGGACTGTGCAACTCACCAGCACAGAGCACTGGCAAGCTTCCCGGGGCTTATATAGCCAAGACCACCCTACATGGACTGGTAGGGCCGAAGGGCCTGTTTCTGTGTTGTAATTTCTATGTAAAATTTCAGTGCACTTGCTCGCAAGGTTATCTGGAATGGAGTGGAATGAATTTCAGCCTCCAGTGACAGGTCCCGTTAATTAACCAAGTAACTAGCCAATCATCAGCTGCTCCCTGGTGTACTGCAGACATGCCCGGCTCAGGTATCGGATTACCAAATCTACCACAGGAGTTGATTCTGTTCAATCACCATATGTTTCATCTCTAAGCCAACTCGACTCCAAAGAGAAACTGTTTACCTCCTCCCTAATCCCCAAGAAGGATAGGTACTAGTTAGTCATTAGACAACTGACTGGCCCAAATTTGAGCCTCACCAGGCAGATATCAGCTAGCAGGAAGTCCTCACAAGCAAAATAGTGAATAACATGACTCAGTATAAAATGCACCATCCTTCTGACCACAACATGGACAAACACCATGCCCCACCGAACAGTGGCTGCACCAGTTGGTAGTGTGGAACTTCAGCAACAGCCTACTTGATGATCTGACACCCAATGATGGTAGGTACTGGGAATATGCATCCATGTGTACATTCTCATACTTGGTCTCCAAATATTGCCATCCAGCAGTTGCCATCCCAAGTCTCTCAGTTTCTTGATCAGAAACATGATGAACATCTGCCTTCAGCAAACTGGAGGGCAGCCCCAAGGTGAGTCAATGGTTCCGAGCACTTACCTCAACCACTTGAACACAGTTGTGATATTTAGCTGCTCGAGTGGTGCTATTTTTAACATGACCCTTTAAGGACACTGTTCAGCTGCTCCCTGTGGAAAAATGGTCAAAATAAGCACACCCTAACATCAATTACAGGCTAATTGCTGTTGCTTAGGTAAGTTTTTCTAAATTGGCAGGTGCCCATAAATAGCTTGCTCTTTCCCTGAGCCATGTTGTCAAGGGCAGAAGAGACCTGCAGGGAGTGATTGTATTACTTTCCCCAAGTTTGTTCAGAGGTGATGTGTATGGCATATTTTCCATATATGATAAAGTGTGATTCTTTAAAGAGATGATACTTCGAGGTATCACATATAAAGGACTAGATACAAGATTTTTATACATTGTTTATTCTAATGGATATCCCATAGCATTGCTCACAGTAAATTGGAGGCTACACTGTTTAATTTCATGTAATGTACAACATATTAACGGGGCCAATGATTCATGACTATTGAATAAGTATTGTGGGAGTGTTAATGGTATTTTCAGGACTGAATTACATTATCAAACACATTATATGCATACAAAGAGAAGGGGATTATATGGTGCAACGAGAATGTATTATTTGTGTTGGTAAATTTTAGGAAATTTTGTTAATCATAAAGAAAAAATAAGGAGCTTACAGCTGGTTCCCACTTACAGCAGGAGTCTGGCTTTTCTGAATGCAGGAGGAGATTCCCTATAAAGCCAATGTGCTATACTTGCTCTAACCACCCACAACCCACCATCATGCCATAAAACTCCCCCAGACATCCCCCTCCCACCAGGATCCCAAGCCTTCTTTGATTCCCTTTCTACAACCCCCAGCACCAACCAGCCCAGTCCCCATGCTGAAGACAGGAACCCGACTTTTGTTAGTGCCCTACAGAACTGTCCCCGTGCTAAGATCTTATTTTATTTAAACTTTAATAAAACAGCCAAAGTTTGGGCACTTGCAGGTAAACAATTTTTATGCGGAGATCATTGTTCGTGGATTCCTGTCAAGAGAAGCCTATCACAATCCAAGTATAGAAAACTGGAAAATTTTACGGTTGGTACAGAAATGCGACTGCAGCCCACAATGCATTGAACAGTTCTGTAATCAGATACAATTGTGGCTAATATTGTAGAAAACCAAACACTTAAAACATTGTATTTAGCTCATGGCTTCACAGCCAGTCGAGAAGTTCACTGAAGAATAAAAATTAGCAGATCTCTCATAGTACTACTGCTTACGGTAGGTTGGAGCATTCACTGTTTATGAAGAGGAGTATTTTACCAAGAAACACTCAATATTATTCTGCTGCACAATGCAGCCATGTCTAACTTTGTTCTGGCTAACTTTTAAGACTATATGGTGTAATTTCTGGCCTTCCTCAGATTTTTATGGATGGTGTGTAGCGTTACTTATGGTAAGTTGGAGGATAAGGTGTCTGATGCAATGGAACACAGAATGGGAGTACTTTTCACTTTCATCGCTTTGTAATTTGGCAAAGCAGATCGACTTGAGATCAATGGGATGAAAAGTGGGCAGCTTCTACAATGGACAGGTTATTTGCTCCAACAGATTACTGCCCAGGTGGTCAAAGTTAAAATTATCTCCACTACGTTATCAGGGCCAGAAGAGTTGAAAATGCATTTTGATTATATGGTACCGCTAACAGTATTTTGTTCACAATGTGCCTGTTGGCAATAAATGCAGTGTTGCCAGCGACGCCCACATCCTGAGAACGACTTTAAAAAAGCCATGAGCACTGGGTGCAGGGCTGTGAGTTATGGAAGTACTGGGAGGGTGGTGCATGATCTAGGAACTCCAGGACTGGTGTCTCAGGGTCCAATAGTGATGGGCAGGAGGTGATGAGATGTGGCAATGTTGGGAGGCTGGTCCTGAGCTACTGAGGACTGAGTTCTGGGAACTGACAGCATCGAGATGGAGGCTTGTGAAGTATGGAAAGACTTAGAGGGGAGTTCTGGTTGTGAGAGCACAAGGAGCCTGGTAGTGGGGAGGAGAGGGGGGGGGGTGGTCTTGGGGCATAAAAGTGGTAATAGAGTGGTAAGGAAGTACTGGAAGAGCTTGAAAGTGAGAGAGTATTGTGGGTATCCTTGCTGTCTGCCAGAATGGAGTGGGTATGTCTCCCGCTCCATGTTAACTGCCCCCCTGGTTTCTGCTTGACAAAAGGAGTTAAGATCAATCCTACTGTTTCTAATACATTATTAATGGAACTCCCAAGCCATTATTCATGGTGAGTTGGATGATGTACTGTTTTATAAGAAGCATACTGTATCATGAAATGGAAAATGTATTATTCTGCTACCAAGGTAGAACGGTCTCTCCTTAAGGCCACAAAATCTATTTACTATTAAAACTCTGGGTCACAACCCCAGCTTTAAAAATATATATATATTTATACAGGTTCTCAGAGACTATGGACATTTTGGTTCCCATGTGAAATAACCGCTCGTTTCCTTACATTTTTTTTGAAATATGATAAAGTTGAGTGTGACACTTGATGTGCAATTGATGTGTAATAAATATTATAGCAAGAGAGAGATAGATGTGTTTTTCTTTTAAAAATGTGACCCGATCAATGTTGCCCTGTTTTTATATAATGACCTCTGTCCTTTAATTACTGTGGTTATCAACCTTTAATCTCTGGGTTCAAACTCCAGCACCAGGGAAGTAACCTATTTGATCCCTTCACTCCTGATGTGGCCTTATTTACAGTTTTTTTTGAATAAAAAAACCCACCATTAACCCTAGGAGTCAATATGCAACTGGCCATTGACATCAACATTTGTACTTACTTGTTACTGTGTCAATAAAAATCACCAACAGATCAAGGGCTCTCCTGAGAATGACAAACTAAAGACGAGGCATTTGGATCTGCCTTTTAGTGCCAGCAGCTCATACTGACTTGAAGATTAAGTAGATTTAAATAATTACTGTTCAATCTTAAGGATCTCTCTTTTGATTCCAATTTTGAAGCACAGAATCAAGAATTAGCTGTGAGGATAGTGACAACATTGAAAGCATCGCAGAAAACAGCTGACAAAAGATTTCATTTTCCTTGGACAGCACTTTTATTTTATGCGTTTGTAATTCTCCACCTCCCCCTCTCCTACCACCCCACACCCTCCACCCGTTTATGCTCTCCTTCTCAGTTGGCAGCGAGACAGCACAACTCAAACATCTCTACATAGGCACTGGCAATTATGTTTCTTTATTGACTAGCTAGAAAACAAATCAGAGTGCTATGGGTAGACACCACCATTGCAAAGAATTTCTTCCTTTCTCTTCCAGATTCAGCAACACAGCTGAGACAAGCAAACTTGCTCCCTCAGGTATGGAGTGGTGAGGTAGGTAGCTGGGATTCAGAGGCAGCTAAAATACAAACTTAGGTCTCCTGGAGGAAAGTCTAAAACACTTTGCTCTGTAGTTACTGGATTGCTCTATCTTTAGCAAATTGAGCAGAATTTTGATTCAGAATTATGAGGTAATGTAAAATATTGTGGTACAGACTTACATTCAGCAACCAGAGACAGGTCGAAAATTTGAGGTAAAAAATGGTGGAATTTCTCTCCATTTAACAAGGTGAAACCTGAAACAAGCCTAATTTCATTTGACTATTGATTCAGCTAGGGAAGCTTAAATATTGTCCTGGATATAACAAGCTTGAATCCCTCTGTGCTGAACTAAAGCAACCATCCAAATTCAGAGTAAAATATTTCCATAAAAGCTGTTTGAAAATTTGACAGTCTAATATTAAAAAAAAATTAAGATCCAATGAAACCAATACTACAGAATGACTAAGACATATTTTTCATGTACATTGAAATATCTCTAAAAAGAGTGCCATACGATCTCTACGTTAGTTTCTTAGGCAAATGTAACAAAGGTATTAAGGACAGAAATTTCCTGGAGGAAGTATTTTTGCTACAAAGGACAGAGGATTTGGCCATGGAGACCCTGCAATAGGAAATAATATCCTATAATGACAGGACCTAATGAAGAAGCCAATATGGAGACTCCACGGTTTTGAAGAAGCCAGATGCTCACTTTGCAATTAATACTGGGTACAGTATTCAATGTAAAAATAATTGATCCCAGCAGTGCCAAATGGCTATTCAGTTCACTTTACATGAAACAAAATCTAAGCTGCATTCACATTAACCTAAGGAAGTGAACCGTACCTGTAAGAACAAAAGAAATAGGAACAGGAGTAGGAGTAGGCCATATGGCCCCTCGAGCCTGCTCCGCCATTCAATCAGATCATGGCTGACCTTCTACCTCAACTCCACTTTCTCGCCCGATTGCTAAATCCCTTGATTCCTCTACAGTCCAAAAATCTATCGATCTCAGTCTTGAATATATTCAATGACTCAGCATCCACAGCCTCTGGGGTAGAGAATTCCAAAGATTCGCAACCCTCTGCGTGAAGAAATTCCTCCTGATCTCAGTTTTGAATGGCCGACCTCTTATCCTACGACTATGCCCCTTAGTTCTAGACACTCTAGCCAGGGGAAACAATTTCTTAGCATCTACCTTGTCAAGGCCCCTCAGAATCTTATATGTTTCAATGAGATCACCTCTCATTCTTCTGAGCTCCACAGAGTATAGGTGCATTCTGCTCAACCTCTCTTCATAGGACAACACTCATATCCCAGGAATTAATGTAATGTTCCTTCGTTGCACCACCTCCAAGGCAAGTATATCCTTCCTTAGATAAGGACACCAAAACTGTACGCAGTACTCCAGGTGAGGTCTCACTAAAGCCCTGTACAATTGTAGTAAGACTTCCTTACCCTTGTACTCCAAAGCCCTTGCAATAAAGGCCAACATGCCATTTGCTTTCCTGATTGCCTGCTGTACCCGCATACTAAATTTGTGTTTCTTGTACGTGGACACCCAAGTCTCTCTGAACACCAACTTTTGATAGTTTCTCACCATTTAAACAATATTCTGCTTTTCTATTCTTCCAGCCAAAGTGAATAACTTCACATTTCCCCACGTTATACTCCATCTGCCACCTTCTTGCCCACTCACTTAATCTGTCTATATCCTTTTGTAGACTCTTTGTATCCTCCTCACAGCTTGCTTTGCCACCCAGCTTTGTATCGTCATCAAACTTGGATACATTACACTCGGTCCCTTCATCTAAGGCATCAATATAGATTGTAAATAGCTGAGGCCCAAGCACCGATCCTTGTGACAGCCCCACTTAGTTACAGACTGCCAACCTGAGAATGACCGGTTTATCCCTACTCTCTGTTTTTTGTCCTTTGGCCAATCCTCTATCCATGCTAATATATTATCCCAACCCCATGAGCCCTTACCTTGTGTAACAACCTTTTATGTGGCACCTTATCGAATGCCTTTTGAAAATCCAAACATACCACCATCCTCTGGTTCCCCTTTATCTACCCTACTGGTTACATCCTCAAAAAACTCTAATAAACTTGTCAAATACGATTTCCCTTTCATAAAACCATGTTGACTCTGCCTAATCATATGATGATTTTCTAAGTGCCCTGTTACCACTTCCTTAATAATGGATTCCAGTATTTTCCCGATGACCGGCGTCAGGCTGACTGGCCTGTAGTTCCCTGTTTTCTCTCTCCCTCCCTTCTTGAATAGTGGGATAAACATTTGCTACCTTCCAGTCCACTGGGACTGTTCCAGAATCTAGAGAATTTTGGAAGATCATAACCAATGCATCCACTATCTCTGCAGCCACCTCTTTTAGAACCCTAGGATATAGGTCATCAGGTCCAGGGGATTTGTCGGCATTTAATTCCATTCGTTTGTCCAGTATTTTTTCTTTAGTGATATTAATTGTTTTAAGCTCCTCACTCTTATTTACCTCTTGGTTTCCTTCTATTTTTGGTATGCTTTTTGTGTCTTCTACTGTGAAGACAGATACAAAATATTTGTTTTAAGCATCTGCCATTTCCAGATTCCCCATTATAATTTCTCCTGTCTCAGCCTCTACTTTTGCTACTCTCTTCCTTTTTACATACTTGTAGAAGCTCTTACAATCCATTTTTATATTTCTTGCTAGTTTACTTTCATATACTATTTTCTCCCTTATCATCAATTTTTTGGTTGTCCTTGGCAACATTATAGACCTCTTCTTACAATCTATTACTCTCCTTAACTTCTTTAGTTAGCCACGGTGGATTATTTTTCCAGTGGAGTTTTTATTTCTCAATGGAATGTATATTTGTTGAGAATATTGAAATATTTCTTTAAATGTTTGCCATTGCTTTTCAACTGTCAAACCCTTCAATTTAATTTCCCAATCTACCTTTGACAACTCGCCCCTCATACCTATGTAATTGGCTTTAACTTAAGTTTAAGTCTCTAGTTTCTGACTTGAGTATGTTACTTTCAAACTCAATGTGAAATTCTATCATATTATGATCACTCTTCCCCAGAGGATCCTTTACTGTGAGATTAATAATTAACCCTATCTCATTACATAATACAAGATCTAAAATAGCCTGTTCCCTTGTTGGTTCCATGACATATTGCTCTAGGAAACCGTCTCAAATACATTCCATGAACTCGTCTTCTAAACTACCTTTGCCAATTTGATTTGCCCAGTCTATATGCAGATTAAAGTCCCCCATGATGACTGCATTTCCTTTGTTACAAACTCCTATTATTTCATGATTAATACTCTGACCAACAGTATTGCCACTGTTAGGGGGCCTATAATCTATTCCCACCAGTGTTTTCTGCCCCTTGTTATTTCTAATTTCCACCATACTGACACTACTTCCTGATCTTCCGAGCCAAGATTCTTTCTAACCACTGTCCTTATGTCATCCTTTATTATTAGGGCTATAACCCCTCCATTTCCATTCTGCCTGTCGTTTCTAAATGTCATGTACCCTAGAATATTTAGTTCCCAACTTTAGTCATTTTGCAACCATATCTCTGTAATGGCTATTAGGTCAAACCCATTTATCTCTATTTGTGCAATTAATTCATCTATCTTGTTATGAATGCTCTGTGCATTCAGATAAAGAGCCTTTACTTTTGCCTTTACCATTTTTTCCTGCTTTGACCTTACTTGTTGTTGCACTATTATTGCTAAACTCTCTGTCCCTTCCTGCCACACTCTGCTTCTCTTTACCCAAGTCACTACACTGTTCTATTGGCTTAACTTTTCTCATTAGATTTCTAAATTTCCCCTCACCTGACTCCTTCCCCCCCCCCCACCCCTCTTTTTAGTTCAAAGCCCTGCTTACAGCCCTAGTTATTCAATTTGCCAGGACGCTGGTCCCAGCCCGGTTTAAGTGGAGCCGGAACAGCTCCCTCTTTCCCCAGTACTGGTGGCAGTGCCCCATGAATTGAAACCCCGGTCTCCTACACCACTCTTTGAGCCACGCATTTAACTCTCTGATCTGTTTGTCCCTATGCCAATTTGAGTGTGGCTCAGGTAGTAATCCAGAGATCATTACCTGCTTATTAATTTAGTCCCTAGCTCCTCAAACTGTCTCAGCAGAACCTCATTCTTAGTTCTACCTCTGTCGTTGGTTCCTACGTCGACCATGACAACTGGATCCTCTCCCTTATGCTCCAAGTTCTTTTCCAGTCACGAGGACCTATAATGTCTACATTCATGTTATGCAGGAGGATGATGACATCACAAGGTGTTTCAACCAACAGCTGAGTATGAATCCTGGCTATGACAAAGTTTAGTGGCTTGCATCCTGGGATCTGAACCTCTGACTGTCTGGTCAGGAATATTTTTCTGTTCTTACTCCAAAATACTGGATATACAATAATTCCAAATCTTGAAATGAGTAAAATTTTTCTCATTTCTTCTTTTCAAATTTTGACCAATATTAATCTTTGTAGACTGTGTGCAAACATGTCCCTATTGATTTAGCTGACTGCAAACTGATTTGCTTCACTGGTCTCCACAATCATTAGTGTGTCTAAAGCGCCTGAAATGGATCTATATTAATGTTACATTAAAAATTTCACAGTTGAACACTTTTTGAAATTGGGAAATGCAAAATTCCTGTGCTGTAATTTATTTGCCTTGTGATCAGTTCTGAGTCTACAAGGATTAAGCACCTTTAACCCTTACACCATCTGAACAGTTTTACTTTAGAATGACAGAGAATTTCTGATATTAGAATGCTTTGGTATATTGTGCGACTCTTATCTATGAATGTAGAATTGGATCATTATATTGTGCGATTATCTATGAATGTAAAATTGGATCATTATTAACCAAGGTAATCTTGAAAACCTTAAACGGCTAACTGACTTAACAGTTGAAGAAACATTACAATTAGGCTAACTTCAACATCGATGTTACTCTGTGCCAACCTAAAAAGGCCATTGCAGCGGTCAGATAAATTCAGTAATGCATACTTACTGATAAAACTGATTTGATTTATGCTATCTATATGGACTCACTATCTGTGGTTTATTTCTGAACCTGACATTACTTTCATAATCCAGTAACAACTACAGTCAGCCCTCACTTCGGTTATGACCGCTAAATCATTCAAATTAGTGAGAGGTGAACAGATACAAAAACATCTGTCACAGTGCCAAAGCGAAACCTAAGATTACTTTCTTCCATTCACTACCTCTTTCTTTTCTTTTTGTGTACTTCCCCACTTGTTGCATCTTCCTATCCCACCTACCTTCATTTCTTTTTGTTGTCTCCATTTTTCTCACCTCCCAGAATTTGTTCTGGAGGTTTTTGATTTTTGCTCAACTTTTTTTTCTTTCTTGTCTCAGTCAAAGGCTTTCAGCAATTCCGCCATGTACAACAACAACAGCAACAACTTGCATTTATTTAACGCCTGTAATAGAGTAAAACGTCCCAAGGCGCTTCACAGGAGGTTTATCAAACAAAATCTGACACTGAGCCACATAAGGAGATATTAGGACAGGTGATCTAAAGCTTGGCCAAAGAGATAGATTTTAAGGAGCGTTTTAAAGGAGGTGAGAGAGGCAGAGAGGTTTAGGGAGGGAATTCCAGAGCTTAGGGCCTAGGCAGCTTAAGGCCTGGCCACCAATGGTGCAGCAATGAAAATCGATGACACAAAAGAGGCCAGTGTTGGAGGAGCGCAGAGATCTCGGAGGGTTGTAGGGCTGGAGGAAGTTACAGAGATAGGGAGGGGTGAGGCCACAGAGGGATTTGAAAACAGGGATGAGAATTTTAAAATTGAAGTGTTGCACATACTTGCCTGCATCCATGCCACTTCCACAAAAAAAATTACCTTGAAAAAGTTTTTCTAATATATACAAGGTGATCTTTTGTGGTGTTGCCAAGAGCTGGCAGTGAGAAGGGGTTGAGAGGGGCAGGACTCACCGAGAAGTAAGTAGAAGGGTAGGGCCTGGGAGGAAGCCAATAGGCTGGGGCGTGAGAAGAAACAGACAGACCTGAGTGTGGGTGGGAATGACAGAAAACAGATCTTTTATGGGCAGTAAGTTCATTTACAGCACTGTAAATGGTGAAGTGAGCAAAAAACAATTTTATGATCTTGCAAAGTTAAACTCAATTTAAAATCTTAAATCTACAACATCTGAAAGAGTCAGCACCTTTCACCAATGTTAATCCAACTGGACCCTGAACTGTCTGCACATGTTCAAACAGTGGCAAAAGCTTTTGTGAAAAGTTACTGCAGTATCGTACTGGGCTGCAAGGAAGAACCTGAAGTAAAATTCAGACAGTTACTCTATCATTCCCATTAATAAAATGTTAGGTTTCCACACTCTAAACAAATCTCCAACCGCTGCGAGATAATGAAGCCAGGTTAGGTTGAGCAGTTGGTGGCACAAAAATGACTGACAGTGGGTTGAGATTGTGCCGCAGTATCAGTACACTGCCTCTGGAGTGGTACCAGAATGGCATGCTTTACAGATGCACCTCAAAATTGTTCAAATCTGCACCAGCCAGGCCTAGTGACCTCGATAAAGAATGCAGAGAGGCTGGGCTGGAAGAGAGCAGAGAGGCTGGGCTGGGATAACCCAAAGAAACTGAGGCCTGGGACTGTAGGATGAGAACTGGGCCAGGGGTACGGGGAATGTGTCTCTGTTAATCATGTGACTCAATTTATTAACAGTCACATGTGAGCAATCAGGTCACTAAACATGGACATTCGGACTATACACCAATCTGCCTGTTATAGACGCTCACAACACTCATTTTTGTTAACATGAATACCTCAACACTATGGATCATACAGATACACAACATAAGTGCTGAGACATGGTCAATGAACAGAAAAATACCAGTGCGTTAGGACTGCTACATACCCAATGTTACTTGGTTGTTTTCTTTTGAGTAAAATATTATCTCCAGTTGCATGCCTCCTGAAGACAATCGAATTTGGTCACGTGAAAAATATCAATTATAGAAAAATGTATTTTGTTGACGAGCAGAACGAGGTTTTGTGGCTCCCACTGATGACATGGCTGAAGAATTTGCACTCCCACTGGAATTCCATCAAATAATAGTAAAATTGAACGCATCAGAAGTGTTATTGTTGAGAATAGCATCTATTCAACCAGGACTCACTGGTATGACATGTTGGCCTTTTCTTGTTAGGCATTCTGCTTCAAAGCAGGGACTTGAGTAATTTAAAGGGGGTAGGAGCCAGAAATTACCACCAGCAAAAACAAGCATTGGCCAGCATTGAAATTTGGAGGTTCACTGTTTCCCCAAACCATTGGCTTATCTTACTATCTGCTCTTTATTTATTGGCAGCAGAGGCAGATATTACAAGAGATAAATTAAATATTGCTCTTGTATCTACCTAAAATGATATACATGGAACTTTACTCTAAACTACAACACCAGCATCTGGTTAATAAATAATGTGGTAAAACACAATTTCCTTTTAACAAAAGTAATGATTCCTTCCTGTGGCACAAAAAATTCTAGTGGTGCTAAAGCCGTCGAGTTAGTGACTTATCGGAGGGCAAAATTCAGTATAATACAGCTGATAAATGCAAACTACAAACAGCTCTATGATTCAATATAATGCTGTGAAACAGCCATCGTAATGGTTGCACTACTGGGTCTGTCACCATTAACACCTCCTTCACCTTAAAAGCCAACACTGACATGTTGATGAAGCTGGATGACATTCTAAAACATGCAATGACAAAAAACGCCTATTATCAGAGCATGTACACATGACAGATGTGATACAGTTTGTGCTACAGAGCCACATACACTGGTATCTAGACTGAAACCATCCAAACACATTTCACTTAGTACTTGCAAAGCCAAGACAGAGACAGAGACAGAATTATTTTCATCCCAGCATCGGGTTCACCCAAGATCCCAAATACAATTCTCAACTTATTCTCCCTCAACCCAGCTGAGAATATTAGTAAAACACAGAAAACTAACGAATATCTTTGCCAAGTTGAAGGCTTTTCTAAATTTACACACAAGATCTGCTGCCTTTCTGAAGCTAGATCCACTTTAATTTGTGGGAAGTGATGTCTTAGTCTTCAAAATATTAATGTATTGATGAATAAAACAAATGTTTTACTAAACCCCATTATACTTCATCTATTTGCTTTCTTTTGCCCTCCCCAATTTTCTCTCGAAGTACAATCCCACAATAACTGGCTGTACTCCAACACTTCACCCAAATGGTTACTCTTCAAAAAGTGACCTTAGAATGAGTGTTGGCAGGCTAATCAACCATTGGGCCATCATGGCAGAGCCAGGCACTGTCCACACACATGCATTTCAAACACACATTACTGGAAAGCCAAAAGGCTGATTTTTTTTTCTTCCATTCTTGGCAATGAGCCCAATTGTACTTCCCTACCACCAGTCTGGCTACAACTAAACACTTGCTTTTTAACAGGATTGTAAAACATTACAGTAACTTAAAACATTTTTTTTAAAACATGGACAGATAAACTTGGCACTTCCAAAGGAAAAATGATTAAATGATGTGCAATACAATAGCAGCACTGAGGTCTACAGAGCAAAAAGACATGCATTTGGACTTGTAATTCCCATATGGAGGTTGAAATTCCACCACTTCCTACTTTTAGCTCTCTGGTTAACATGTTTGTGCCTAATTCTCATGTTTTATATTTTAACAAATTAGCTTACCCTTTTAAAATAAACAACATGAACGATTTTGTTAACATATCGAACACAAAAATTGGACACAAATGCATTGACTCGTGGGCTAAAAATAGTGCAGAGATGGATTGGAAACCCACGTTGCGTTTCCAATTTTAGACACGCCATGATAGGGAGTCATCAAGCAGAAGGCGTGCTGCTTCACCGCAGTGAAGGAGGAAAACCTATCTGGTTTGTGCGCATCCATATGACCAGTTGCAGTGTAACATTATGGAGGCCACATCCCAATCAGTCCCCTTAGCTGTGAAAGGTGCACTTTTTAAAAATTCATTCATGGGATGTGGGTGTTGCTGGCAAGACCAGCATTTATTGCCCATCCCTAATTGCCCTTAAGGTGGTGGTGAGCCGCCTTCTTGAACCACTGCCATCCGTGTGGTGAAGGTTCTCCCACAGGGCTGTTAGGTAGGGAGTTCCAGGATTTTGACCCAGCGACGATGAAGGAACGGCGATATATTTCCAAGTCAAGATGGTGCGTGACTTGGAGGGGAATGGCAGGTGGTGGTGTTCCCATGTGCTTGCTGCTTTTGTCCTTCTAGGTGGTAGAGGTCGCGGGTTTGGGAGGTGCTGTCGAAGAAGCCTTGGGGAGTTGCTTCAGTGCATCCTGTGGATGGTACACACTGCAGCCACTGTGCGCCGGTGGTGAAGAGAGTGAATGTTTAGGGTGGTAGATGGGGTGCCAATCAAGCGGGCTGCTTTGTCCTGGATGGTGTCGAGCTTCTTGAGTGTTGTTGGAGCTGCACTCATCCAGGCAAGTGGAGAGTATTCCATCACACTCCTGACTTGTGCCTTGTAGATGGTGGAAAAGCTTTGGGGAGTCAGGAGGTGAGTGACTCGCCGCAGAATACCCAGCCTCTGACATGCTCTTGTCGCCACAGTATTTATGTGGCTGATCCAGTTAAGTTTCTGGTCAATGGTGACCCCCAGGATGATGTTGGTGGGGGATTTGGCGATGGCAATGCCATTGAATGCCAAGGGAAGGTGGTTAGACTCTCTTGTTGGAGATGTTCATTGCCTGACACTTGTCTGGCGTGAATGTTACTTGCCACTTATCAGCCCAAGCCTGGATGTTGTCCAAGTCTTGCTGCATGCAGGCACAGACCGTTTCATTATCTAAGGGGTTGTCAATGGAACTGAACACCCTGCAATCCCACTTCTGACCTCATGATGGAGGGAAGGTCATTGATGAAGCAGCTGAAGATGGTTAGGCCTAGGACACTGCCCTGTGGAACTCCTGCAGCGATGTCCAGGGGCTGAGATGATTGGCCACCAACAGCCACTACCATCTTCCTTTGTGCTAGGTATGACTCCAGCCACTGGAGAGTTTTCCCGTGATTTCCGTTGACTTCAATTTTACTAGGGTTCCTTGGTGCCACACTCAGTCAAATGCTGCCTTGATACCAAAGGCAATCACTGTCACCTCACCTCTGGAATTCAGCTCTTTTGTCCATGTTTGGACCAAGGCTGTAATGAGGTCTGGAGCCCAGTGGACCTAGCGGAACCCAAAACTGAGCCTCGGTAAGCAGGTTATTGGTGAGTAAGTGCCGCTTGACAGCACTGTCGACGACACCTTCCATCACTTTGCTGATGATTGAGTGTAGACTGATGGGGCAGTAATTGGCCGGATTGGATTTACCCTGCTTTTCGTGGACAGG
The DNA here is from genome assembly GCF_035084215.1 of Heptranchias perlo. Lineage (NCBI taxonomy): Eukaryota > Metazoa > Chordata > Chondrichthyes > Hexanchiformes > Hexanchidae > Heptranchias > Heptranchias perlo. The sequence goes on along the minus strand of NC_090351.1, from coordinate 27,001,373 downwards.
ACAATTTTCTACTTTGTCGGGTAGTTGCCAGCGTTGTAGCTGTACTGGAACAGCTTGGCTAGAGGCACAGCTGGATCTGGAGCACAAGTCTTCAAGCACAACAGTCGGGATGTTGTCAGGACCCATTGCCCTTGCTGTATCCAGTGCACTCAGCCGTTTCTTGATATCATGTGGAGAATTGGCTGAAGTCTGACTTCTGTGATGGTGCGGATATCGGGAGGAGGCACAGATAGATCATCTACTCGGCACTTCTGACTGAGGATGGTTGCAAATGCTTCAGCCTTGTCTTTTGCACTCATGTGCTGGGCACTGCCATCATTGAGGATGGGGATGGTTACGGAGCCTCTTCCTCCCGTTAGTTGTTTAATTGTCCACCACCATTCACGACTGGAGGTGACAGGACTGCAGAGCTTTAATCTGATCCATTGGTTGTGGGATCGCTTAGCCCTGTCTATAGCATGCTGCTTCCACTGTTTAGCATGCATGTGTTGTAGCTTTGCCAGGTTGGCACCTCATTTTTAGGTATGCCTGGTGCTGCTCCGAGCATGCTCTTCTACACTCCTCATTGAAGCAGGGTTGTTCCCCTGGCTTGATGGTAATGGTAGAGTGAGGGATATGCCGGGCCATGAGGTGACAGATTGTGGTGGAATACAATTCTGCTGCTGCTGATGGCCTACAGCGCCTCAAGGATCCCCATAACATGGGGAGAAAAGAAAAACTCACAAAGAAAAAATGCATCACACAAGATAAGTCATTTTTGCTCTCTTATTGACATTGCTTAATTTGAACTACTGGATAATTTGATTTTCTTTTTCAGGAAGAGACTGTAACTCAGCCTACCAAGGTATGAAGCGCATTTGTAATATTTTATCTTGTTCTAGGCTATTGACAAATATATTGTATTATCCATACTCGTAAGTGAAAAATACTGTTGTAAACATGACTACGTACCTGGGAATGTCATAGCTTAAAAATTCTTTTCATAGCTATGGTGTGATCGGAGTACATAAACAGATAATACTACTTAAAATCAGCAGCAAAACATTTATTCTTCTGTCCTCTGTTGTTCATTCTACATGCCTGTGTTCATTCAATGCGTCAACAACCATCACTCAATGGGATACAATAGGGAAGCAGTGCCTCTTGTTTGTAGCCCACACAAACTTGTGTTCGTTTTCCACTGCACTCATACATCAAATTGTAATGTTAAGTACATAACATGTTGTCAGTCTATCAGCTGCATGCAAAGCCTCATTTTCTTGCTCTCTCTGATATGGAAGTTACAAAAAAAAAATCAATATTTGTAGACAGTTTGAAAATTGAAGAGACTGCATCCTACTGTTTGTTTGTGAAGACTGGATTCATCCCCTAGACAACTCGAATAGTATTTATGTATAAAGCATTAAATATAAACAACCTTTTTTTTGTTTTAATTTTAAAGACCATGAATAAAAAAAATGCACATTTCTCTAAAATGGCTGAGGTTGAATTGTTAACATTAATCAACGCAAACTTAGCATAGGGCCACGTCGGAGTATGATAGAAAATGGACATATTATGAGGACCTGTCTGGGTTGAATATCAACATTGCTGATGTGAAAGCAACGGGTTCAGCCATAATGAAGGTGATGTTCGGGAAGTCCGGCCCTGGTCCTCCTGTGGCCGATTCAGCCCAAGCTCTCCTAAGTAGCTAACAAATGACACAGACAGAGCATGTTGCCTCCCTGCTGCTTGGATCAAGCAGTGGTGTATTGTGCAGTAAAATTTGAAGATGGACAGAAAGACATTAATAAAGAGTCAAATAATAAAGTTTTTTTTTACCTCTATTTTTCCTCTTCCCTGAAAACAGTTGCACTCTTCCAAATTTTATGTGCAAGCAGCGACCAAATGTCTCCTGTAAAATCCAAGCTAAATCTGACTTGCCCAAAATTATTACTCCTTCGTCTGGCGCTACGTTGAAGAGATATCAAGTTGAAATTGAAAAAAATAATCGGAACTTGTTTGTTCTTGAACAAAGCAAAGCTTGGTTCTTGTGGCAGGTTCAGGTGAGCTTGAATTTTGACCTGCGTTTGCACTGAATTTTCAGCTATTGCAAATGTAATATTATATTTTAAGAAAAAGAGAACTTACATTTATAAATGGCCTTTTATGACCTCAGGTTGCCCCAAAGCACTTCACTGCCAATTAAGAATTTTTGAAGTGTAGTCATTGTTGTAATGTAGGAAAATGCAGCAACCAATTTTGCACACAGCAAGGTCCCACAAACGGTCAGATAATCTGTTTAACTGATGTTGGTTCAGGGATAAGTATTGGCCAGGACACTGGGAGAACACCCTTGCTCTTCTTTGAATCGTGCCATAGGATCTTTTACGTATACCTGAGAAGGCAGACGGGGCCTCAGTTTAACATCTCATCCGAAAGACGGCACTTACAATAGTGCAGCACTCCCTCATTACTGTGCTTAAATGTCAGCTTGGATTATGTGCTCAAGTCTCTCGAGTGGGGCTTGAACCCATAACCTTTTGACTCAGAGGCAAGAGTGCTACTACTGTGCTATGGCTGACACATCGGAGCAAAATACTGACATCCCTGTAGTAATTAAATGATATTTCATGGAATGATGCCAACATCAAGGAGATTGAGAATGCTGTTTTCCTGCCCTTCCTACTGAAGAATGAATACACAGAGCTTTGAACAACCTATTCCAAAACTCAGACTAGATTTACGTAGAGTATGAAAAGGTGGGGTTGATCTGTGGAATGAGTTCATTTCAGTCTTAAGCAATTTTTTTAAAATGCTCTGTGCATTGGTGATTCAGTAAATTACTTTAAAACAAACAGCTTGGTTGTATCCACTCATGAATAGCCTAATACAAATTCTACCCTTTTGAAAGTCAGTGCAGCTTCTTTTTAAGCAACTATTAACATTCTCTTCACAGGACTCAGTCTCACAGTAACACCACTATAACAGCAGGTTTCAAATGACTTAATTTTTTTTTCAATTAAAAATTTCAGTGTATGATAAGCGAAGAATAATGGACAGCTGAGAATAAGACAGTAATCTCAAGAGACAAGGTGGGAAGTAAAGAATGAAGCTTGAGCAGTTTATGACCATAATCTGAACTCTGAAATGAGATTATTACCCTCTAATCACTCATTTTTTTTTATTACATACATATACATTAAAGTTGACGAGAGCAGGATCTCTTTCCACCCTCCCCCATATGTTTTTTTTCCACCGCTGCGCTTGTCTTGATGGGCAACAACAGCCACAACACTCCATGCAGTTGACAGATGATGGCATTCTTACTGAGGGATTAATGATAGAGATTTGATCACTGTGTCTATCAAAGGGTACAATTCAGCCACAAGGATTATTAAACATGAGCTGCATCCTCACGACTGGAGACATTAAAAATCTAAATGGAGATAGTTTCCAATATATAGAAGATATTCATGACAATATACACAAGATATATATAACAATATGCACATGATATACAAGACAGTAAATATCTTTGCAATGTGATGGGAAAAATAATTCCCTCCATCAGTTGCATGATGAGAAATCCCAGTGCGAAAGAAATTCAAATATGTTGTGATGAAGCTGTCCCTTAGTTCACATTCACACAACTAAGGGACAGCGTCATCACAACTTGAATGGCAAGAAAAAGAAAGAACGAACGTGCATTTATATAGCGCTTTTCACGACTTCAGGACATCCCAAAGTGCTTTACAGCCAATGAAGTACTTTTGAAATATAGTCACTGTTGTAATGTAGGAAACACAGCAGCCAATTGCACACAGCAAGGTCCTACAAACAGCAATGTGATAATGACCAGATAATCTGTTTAACTGATGTTGATTGAGGGATAAAAACTGACCACAGCACCTCAGAGAACTCCCCTGCTCTTCTTTGAAATAGTGCCATAGGATCTTCTACAGCCACCTGAAAGGGCAGACGATTTAACATCACATCTGAAAGATGTGATGTTAAATCGTCTGCAGCAGTGCAGCAGTCCCTCAGTACTGCTCTAGTCTCGGGAGTGGGACTTGAACCCACAACCTTCTGCCTCAGAGGTGAACATAAGAACATAAGAAATTGGAGCAGGAGTAGGCCAATCGGCCCCTCGAGCCTGCTCCGCCATTCAATAAGATCATGGCTGATCTGATCCCAACCACAAATCTAAAGAACACAAGAAGTCGGAGCAGGACCCGGCCACATAGCCCCTGGGCCCTCTCCGCCACCCACAGGGCATTGACCGATCCGAACTCAGCTTCATGTCCAATTTCCTGCCCGCTCCCCATAACCCCTAATTCCCTTTACTTCTAGGAAACTGTCTATTTCTGTTTTAAATTTATCTAATGATGTAGCTTCCACAGCTTCCTGGGGCAGCAAATTCCACAGACCTACCACCCTCTGAGTGAAGAAGTTTCTCCTCATCTCAGTTTTGAAAGAGCAGCCCCTTATTCTAAGATTATGCCCCCTAGTTCTAGTTTCACCCATCTTTGGGAACATCCTTACTGCATCCACCCGATCAAGACCCTTCACAATCTTATATGTTTCAATAAGATCGCCTCTCATTCTTCTGAACTCCAATGAGTAGAGTCCCAATCTACTCAACCTCTCCTCATATGTCCGCCCCCTCATCCCCGGGAAAGGTGAGAGTGCTACCAACTGAGCACGGCTGATAATGGGAGGAGAAATATATGAACCCAAGAGCAAAACACACAGATAGGAACATGGTACAAACCAACAGAAAACTCAGTGGTGGGAGTATGGGAGTATATAGTCTGAACTAAATAGCAAAAATCCATGACAGGAACAATAAAACCTCAAAGCTACAAAACAGCAGTAGGACTGGAAGACAGAGACCCAAATGACAAAAAAAAATTAAGTATCACTCCTGCCGAAGAAGTCAGATTCCTCCTCAATTGGGTGGGTAAGTAAGTGCACAATTCCTCCAGCCCATACCATGGACTGCTGTTAGTGCCTGGAAAAACACTTCCTCTAACCCCTGTAATTTGATCAATGTCTCGGACTGCACTCACTTGCACTGGCCAATTAAAATATCTAAGGCATTGATATGCCCCATCACCCGCCTGCCCACCTCTCAGTGAGCAGGTCATTGCCTTGGAATGTACTGCCAGAACCTGGAAAAGGAGCAGTATATTGGAATACTACCTGTTTTTCTATGTAGAAGTTCCACCGCACAAACGAGAGTATCATAAAGCTAATAAAATGTAGTGAACAGAGCATTTAATAGAAATCTTGGAAAGGCAGTAAAAGTAAAAAATAACTAAAATTGGAATTGTTTGAGTTTTTTTTTTACATAAATGCTACTGCAATCATTGATTGTTAAATATTGGGACTTTGTTATTAAGTATGATTCCTAATCATTATTAGAAATTGATGACACAATACTCTACTCATCCTGCAAAACTAAAAAGACAAATTTGTGCAGTGGGTGGAGATTACAATATCCATACATTAATGCTCCTAATGGTTTTCCCTGACTGTTTTGAGTATTTGTGTCTCAAATAAGTTAACTGCTGGAAAGTCCCAGTGCAGTGTGCTTGAAAAGTTTACATAACAGTAACTAAGGACACAGCAAAGTCTGGCCACATTACCACTGTGAAATTTAAGAGAAACTCCATCCCCTGCTCAGAGACAACAGCGTACTATGCTGAGCTATGAAGAAACCCTGCTCATTAACACCAGCTTCTCACCACCAAGGTGATTCCAACCCTCTCTTTTCAACAGTACACACCGGGTATGAGGACGGCATCACCCTAATCTGCTCAATACGGTTCACAGAATTTTGGCTCACACCTTTCACGGTGGAGGGTTTATATGGAGCAAATGTCACGTCTACAATGTGTAGTTACCATGCTAGTTTTCAGGAGAGAAAGGAGTGCTTCAGTTAGCCTGAATCTTCTGTGGCAACATAAAATCAGCATGGTCCCATATAATAAGCACAAGCAAATGGTTCTAAATGCGCAGTATACAATTTTCAAATTTAAATTGCATTCTAAAAAGATGTTGGATTCCATCAAGGTCCAGTGGTCATTTGCAAAGATGACTTACTTGCTCATTAACCTACAAAATGTATCTGTTTTAAGAGTTACCCTTTCAAAGTGCTAACACAAGCAACTGTGGACACGACACAGTCAACAAACTAAGGAACAAGGGGTGTTAAATTCAATAATCCCCGAATCCGGGTGCAGGGGTCGCGGTGCGTGATTAACCCGCGCCTGGTCATTGAGGTGCAGGCAGCACGTGAGATTTGTGCTGTCAGGTCAGTTACCTGATACCTGTGAGCAGCCAGGCCTAGCTGCGCTGTTGAGTGGCTTCTCACCAGCCTGGGGGGGGGGGGGGGGTGCCCTATATCACGCAAATGGCTAGCACCACGTAAAGGCCCTGCACCTTTTAAAGGCAGCCTACACCTCTAATTTGCAAAATATAAGATACGGGGCCACATAGAGTCTGAACAGAGATCAGACATCGCACACGTAAAACAAAGATGCAGGTCTCGTCCCTCTATTTACAAACTGATGAGTTTTGTTAAAACATTGAATAAAGGTTGCGCACTACTAAATCCCACATTCTCCAATCTGCATGCCAGACCTCACCAATCTGCTGAACTGAGTTTGTACCAGGCCTCCGTGAGCGCATGCACCAAGGTTCTCTGACGATGCACTACAGGCCTTGGTGCAAGAGGTGGACAGAAGGACAGGCATCCTATATCCACAGGGGGGCAAGAGGCCCACCAGACATATGCTCCCGAGGCAGTGGGAGGTAGTAGGGGACGAAGTCAATGCCAGACGCAAGGCACTACGAACATGGATGCAGTGCAGGAAGTAGTTCAATGCTTTGACGAGTGGTCAAGGTGAGTGAGGTCAACTGTCAAGGGGCGTCTCCTACCACTGCACCACTAGCCGCATCCACTGCTTCACACACTACACCCCCCATCACCTACATACCATCAGTACTCAACTCTTCCAATCAGATGCTTCCTCTCACCCTCACACATTACCACTGTTGCAAGCCGCATACCCACAACTCAGAGGTCTCACACACACTGGCAGCTATTCAACCATAACAGGCACATCACCCAAATGTCCTGCAGGACACTCACCGACACACGTCCCGCTTTCTTGCAGGTGACGCACAACAGGAGGCAGCAAGTGGCAGCGGCCGGCTCCATGGAACATGAACCTGCTGTCCCTCTCTCAGGATGACAGCATTCCTGTCCCACCCCTGCCAGTGCCCTTGCTGTTGCCTATCAGCTAGCCAGCCCTCTCCCTGTAGAATATTGAAACTTTATTATAGGAACATCGGAAGATAGGAACAGGAGTAGGCCATTTAGCCCCTCGAGCCTGTTCCGACATTCAATGAGATCACGGCTGACCTGTGAACTAACTCCATATACCTACCGTAGCTCCATATCCCTGAATACCTTTGTTAACAATCTATCAATCTTGGATTTAAAATTAACAATTGAGCTCGTATCAATTGCCGTTTACAAAAGAGTGTTCCAAACTTTTACCACCCTTTGCATGTAGAAGCGTTTCCTAACTTCACCCCTGCAAGTCCTGGCTCTAGTTTTTAGGCTATGTCCCCTCGTCCTTGTATTCAAGTATAGGAGACCTCCAAGAACAGGTACAAAAGCATCAGCAGCCAGAAGCAATAATCCAGCAACTAACCTGTAAATCCTGCATGATCCCTTTAAATAGCACTGGTGGGGGGCCCTCCATGCTGTTTACAATCTGTTCAGCTGTGCGAGGTTATGACCGTGTGTTGGCTGGAGCATTGAGTTCCAAAATCGTATCTGTCCCTTTAAATCAGCATTGCACACTGATCCAATGCATATTCGCCTTACTTTACATGCTGCTGGCGTTTGTTATCTGCGCAAATGCCTTTACCAAGCGTGCACGTGCATTCTGGCCGCCATTTTGCGTCCTTAGGAGGCCGCGTAGCGCCTACAAAACGGGTGCTACATGGCCCAATTTATAGCCCAAGGTGTTATGTTGCTAATTGATATTGGGCTCTCTTCTATGTAATGTACAGGATACACAAGATAAAAATGGAACACATCCTCACACCTGGTGTTGTGTGGCTCACAAATGACTGATGTACAGTATGATATAAACTGAGTCATTCCTACATTCACCGCTGTAGAGCAGCTAATATTTGAGAATAGGATAAGCTATGTTAGTGTGCAGGGAACCACTATTCATTTATCCATCATCTCTTGGTTGTTAATCTATTTATGGCAGGTTCTGATTCTTGTTGCTGTGGATTATGCAGTACACTAGCTTCAATAAAGCTTCTTAAAGTTTTAAGATATACATATGCGTTGCAACTCAATTACATTATTTGCATCTCTGCATTATAGGATGCAAAAATCAGGGAAATGAACCAGCTTCTAATACTACATCTGAATTAATGCAAAACTACCATATTGCACTGGTTTCACTCAAAACTTGAAAAAGTTATACCAACTTCTTGACACTAGATTCAACAGCAAAATTGAGGCGTGAAGGTCACATCAGACAGATACAGCAGTCCTATTAATGGTGTAAAGAAATAAAAGTGTTTAATTTCCAAAGGATGGACCATGTGAAAAGCAGAACAGCACTGTTTTTTGTAGTGGTATCCTGGAGCTGGGTAAAGAAGGCCATTTTGAAGTTAAACACCATTTCCAGGATTCATGCAAATTTCTGCACCCAGAACACCCTCAAATTAACTGCAGAGGGAGTCAAACTTAACTATATAAAATAGTTAATTCTAACTATAGGTCGTGGAGTCCAGTGTCCTCCTCTTCTCTCCCCTCCACCCAACAGTGGGAGAGAGATTTCAATGGCCATAAACTCAGAAAAGACCTACAATCCATCATGAATAGTGGCAGCTAGGAGTCAGAAGTGCGTCTGTGGGGCAAACTACCTTTCATAACTGTTTCTGATGCAGCACAGCTGTGGGTTACCAATAATTTTTCCCCAGCCTGCAGGCACTGACATTATGTGGATTCACCCTATTGCAATACTCATAGGACTGGCATTTCTACAGTGTCACGGAAGACTTCAAGTGCGAGATAGAAGCTTTCAGGCAAACAAAGTTTCAGCATTTCATGTTTCCACAATAAAATATTTATCATGTATACTGTATGCAGAGAGATTTAAGTAAAGGCCTTATTGCAGTTATAATAGACAATTCCATCAAGTAACTATGAATGTTTTATTTATAAGAATATAAATATTCTGAAATGTACCCGTTTATAACCTTTGTATTCATTCCAGTCAACTCAATACAGTCCATTTGACTTGTGGTTCATTTATATTGCACCAGAGTAAATTGCTCCTAAGCTTGTCTTGAATTTGGAAAGCCAATTTATACTGGTTCCTCCAAACCTTAATCTTAATTCCTGGGTTTAAGCCATCATGTGAATTGTTGACATTATTGTGTCAGGCAATGTGCGTGATGATGTCACAACACATGCACATGACAGATAAATTTACAAACCATTAAAAAGATTTCCTAATTTATTTCCATTATGGACAATAAATTGTAAAAAAAATTGCTTAAAATTCCATTTCTACCTGCCTTTCTGTCAACGTTCCAGACGTGACCTCAGTCTACTCTGCATGTTTCTACCTGAACTGCTGTAGCCCACAAACACTGTGGTCTTGGATCTGCAGTTAAGGGTTATTACTTCAATCAGCAGCTCCAGTGTGATCTGCTTGGAGATCGCCTGCCTCAATTTCTTTGTACACCGACTTCAGCAGCAGTAACATTGAAGTTAGTGTGTGAATGCAACCTTAAAATTGAATTTAACTTCAGTGAGGAATAATTCCCTTCAGTCAATTATCCACTTGCTTCTCAAGTTACTGTGATTTTTTTTTTTAAATAAGAGTTCACATTCCTCTGGTTACAGAAGGATATGAAGACCCTTTTTTTGTTAAGGATTGTGACTAAGTGACATCCCTGCACATCCAGTGTTACTGTGTAAAACCTGCCCTCATCTTCCAATTACATAAGTGATAAACTGAAGTCATAAGAAGTCAGAGTTTTTCATTATTTACCCACAGTTCTTATGAGGAAAGAAATGGTCCCAATTCCTAAGACAAGTGGGAAATACATTTAAGAAACAATCACAACAGTTAACCTTTAAGTATAACTTTATCTCCTCCCCTATTCAACAATTTTTTCCTCTACTGAAACTGTTGACTCCTTACTGAGCCACAGTTCACAGGTGCCAGTTGACTGGCTATTTAATCGTGGGGACACTGAAGCCAACCACAATTCTACCCTCACCAGACATCTGCACAAGTGTACTTCCACAGGGGTCACTGAAAAAGAATAAGAAACAGCCACCCTGGCTAACTCAGCACAGACTGCAGCTAGAGTCCAAGACCTTCCTGGTCCGTATAGCTCAGTTACTCACTGCTGAGCCATCGGAGCAGTCCCAGGTTAAGCACTGTTCATTTATCTGCAAAGTAATGACAGCGTTGTTCAGTGCACATCGGAATTCTTTTGAAGTCTGGGAGCCTTGGGAATATGTTACCCATTATATTATGGCAATACACTATTTTTTTTTAAAAAACGGCAGCAGTTTGAAACAAAGAAAATAATTAGTGCTTTTTTAAAAAAACTGAAATGGTTTTAAGTTTTTTTTTTAAATTAAATTTATAACTGGTTGAGTTTTCTTTAACTCGTGAACTGAGGTTCTGTAGGATCAGTACTTAGTTCCTTTGAACCTTTGTTTTTAACAATTGCTGGAAAGTACCATTGATATCTAATTGTTTTAGTTTTATGCATTTCATTTATCAAAAGGACACAAGTAAATATTGCAGTACAAACAGGTTAATGGTGTTCTAAGTAGATTTTATTCACACGGACCACTGTTCAAGTTAATCGGTATGGTAGTTTCTGGTGAAGCAATTTAATTATTTTTAGCTGGTCCAATACTGATTCTTCCTGTAACCATTAATATTCTTCAAATTCTGTATCTTGAAGCAAGTTTTTATGACCTGAAAACCGAGGTGTGATTTAATTGGATTTACAATGGATCGATTTTACACTGGATTTTAGAGAACAAAACTCAACAAAATAAAAATTCACTTAAATCCCCTGACATCATCAAAACCCTATCCTAGCTGGACTGTTTTGTACAGGTGTTCTTTGCTTTTTTATAACATTCAAAACTAGCACGATGCTTCAGGTGATTGGCTCAATTGGCAGTTCCAGTATTGAAGCTCAAAGCATTAGTCTCCCTACAACTAATTTATGAAAAAAAACCCTCATCCTTCTGTCAGGCGATGCATTCACAGGCCTCTGCCCAACTACAAAACTAAGGGCAGTCAATGTTGATTCAGCCTCAGACTTGCTCTTCAACAGGGATATACTTCATCTCCATTCAGCACATTCTTACAACCTAGGTGAAACTAGGTATTTGCCACAGGGCCATCCTCTATTCTAATTCATGCTACCATAACACTCTTTTACAAACTATAATCGCCTCTCAATACAAAAGCACTGCTTCATAGCTCATACTGTTTTTTTGCAACAAATAGGCAAATTCTATTTAAAAATAATTCTACAAAATTGATTCTCTATATACTATTGCCTTTGACTATATCATAGAACCTTAGAGTACAGAAGGCGGCCATTCGACCCATCATGCCTATGCGAGCTCTTTGAAAGAGCTATCCAATTAGTGCCATTCCCCTGCTCTTTTCCCATAGCCCTGCACATTTCTTCACTTCAAGTATTTATTGAATTCCCTTTTGAAAGTTATTATTGAATCTGCTTCCACCATCCTTTCAAGCAGTGCATCCAGATCATAGCAACTCGCTGCATTAAAATGTTTTTCCTCATGTCGCCTCAGGTCCTTTTGCCATCTACCTTAAGTCTGTGTCATCTGGTTACTGACCCTTTGCCACTGGAAATAGTTTCTCCTTATTTATTCTATCAAAACCATTCATGATTTTGAACACCTCTATTAAATCTCCCCTTAATCTTCTCTGCTCGAAGGAGAAGTTACAACAGCAGAAATTACAGAAATATAACAAACTACAATTTGTTTTTGTCATCATGGACAAGATGAACTGTTGTCAGAGGGCTTTTTATTTTTGGGGAAAGCCAGCCAAAGTAATTTGTATTTGGAGATGTTACAAGCAAATTTTATACTTTGTGGCCATGTTAAACCTCATGACTTCCTCCTAATACTGGCCTTGAGAATATGAATAGATTGTAAAATTACCCTTTAATGGAGGGCAGGTGGCAGCCACAAGCTGCTCAGAATTCTGAGGGTTAGTTTTGGCTGACATGGAAGTTGTATTGTCAATGGGCGCAAAGGGACAACTGTCCTTTTATCAAGAGCCTTGACTCAAAAGAATAATCAGACTGCAGCTATACCAGACTCCCTCTGCAACCTGCTGACTATTGCATAAAAGGAAAATCACTAACGCTGAAAAACCAAGATAATAGGAAAAAAAAGTGGAAATGCACCAGCCAGTCAGCATCTGAAAGATATTTTAATATTTCTGTTTGGGACACTTTCATCAGTACTGGTATGGGTGAGGCAAGAAGACCCTTTATAGGACTGATCAATACAAAGGTTGACGTTTATGGTGGTGGTGGTGAGGCGAGGTGGGGGGGAAAGAGAAACAATAGATCTCGGTCAGGACTTCAGATATGCTAACCACTTTCACAAAGACGCAAAGGAACCATTATAAAATCACAACTGTACAGTACCAAAATTTTTAGCCCGTGAGATTCAGATTTCACAGTCAAATTCACTCAAGGATACATCTCTTACATTTGAATTTCATTTTGGTGCATACAGAAAGCATACGGCATGAGTGTGTAATAGTGCAATAACACATCACAAGGGCTGAGATACTACTGTAAATAGTGAGATCGAGGCATCAGCTGAACCAGAGTGTGCACTTATAGCTTTGAAACACATCCCTACAAATTGCTTATTGTTTGTAACATGTGCAGTTGCATATGGTTTTCTTTTGCAAAGCTTTTCCATTGAGAGTTTTTCTTGTTGGAATTCATTAATCACTGCCACCATCTTAATTCCTAAGATGACTTAATTACTTTATCTTCCAAATACTGGAAATTTTTATGCTGATCTAGCACCATTTAGAAAACAATAGATTTGGTGTAAAAAGTGTATCCATACATTGTTAGTAGCCAGTTGTAGTGTAAGTGAAAGTGTATCCACTGTGTAGCCTGTCTGAGGTGCCATCTTTTGGATCAGACGTTAAACCGAGGCCCCGTCAAAAGGATGTAAAAGATCCCATGGCAGTATTCAAAGAAGAGCAGGGGAGTTCTCCCTGGTGTCCTGGCCAATATTTATCCCTCAACCAATAAAAACAGATTATCTGGTCATTATCTCTTTGCTGTGGCAAATTGGCTGCCACGTTTCTTACATTACAACAGTGACTACACTTCAAAAGTACTACATTGGCTGTAAAGCGCTTTGAGACGTCCTGAAGTCATGAAAGGCACTATATAAATCCCAAGTTCTTTCTTTCTTTGGAGAAGGCAGAACAAAACTACTTAAATCTTTTTCAGGGATCACAGCAAAGAAGGATTCCCAAGATTTTACCACAGTTACAATGCATGTACCAATGGACTTTGAGTATTATAAATAACAGTAGTAGATATTTATGGCTAAAAAGGACTTTCAGATTACTCCATGACTTACAAAATACTGCATTAGCTTTAGAGGAAGTGGTCTCATCATTGCACTTCTGTCTAAAGAATTGGGCTATGATAATTTCATGCTTTATCAGACGATTTTATTTTTAAGATGGCTCCTAGTATTCAGCCACTATTGTTTCCAATGTTCTGTCCTGTTCTAATTTGGTTTTACTGATCTTGAGGTTTTTAGTGCATTTGACTATCTGATCGAAAACTGCATGCTCATAAATATCTGTTCAACTTCCCATTAATGCTGGCCTGTGCTTTTGTTCATTCCTGTGGTTGGAAAAGTTTATTTGTGCAAAAGAATAATACTTTCCATTTTCAGAAAAGCAGAGTCAAAAGTTCAACTTGGCTAAATGCAACATCTTATGCTGGGATCCTCAACTTCTGTGAAAACAAATCTGGTACATTGTACAGTAGCAACTTCTGTTAGTATCTAGGTCATGATCAGCTCTGGTTCCAAAGTTGAATGTATTTAATGGAAAGGCATAGCAGTTGTTAATTGAATTATTATAATACAAAGAGTATGCTCATCCCCATAACATGCAGTGAAATTAAACCCCAGCTCAGATAACATAGTAAAACAGCATTTTAGTACAATCTTCTGATTTCATTATGAAACATGATCTTAGTTACTGTTCATCAAGGTACCTACCACTGGGGAAAGGGCAAATAAAAAACTTGATAAAAACAGCATAAATTCACTTCCTGCAAAACTCCAACTATATATATTTGATGCAGAATACAACACAGGCTGGAATGCATTTCAAGGGTGCCACACATAGCAGGGCTGAGGCGACAATAAGAAGGAAAGAACAAAAAAACAAACTTGCATTTACACATGTTCCCAAAATGCTTCACAGCCATTGAATTATTTTGAAGTGTAGTCACTATTGCTATGTAGACAAACACGACAGCCAATTTGCACATAGTAAGGTCTCACAAGTAGCAACAACAAAAATGACCAGTTAAGTGGTGTTGGTTGAGGGATAAATGTTGGCCAGAACATCTCCCTTGCACTTCTTCAGATAGTACCATGGGATCTTTTAATCCACAGTCAGACAGGGCCTCAGTTTAACATCTCATCTAAAAGATAGCACCTTCGACAACTGCAATGAAGTGTCAGCCAAGATTATGTGCTCAAGTCCTGGAGTGAAACTTGAACCCATGCCCTTCTGACTCAGAGATGAGAGTGCTATTACTGAGTCTAGCTGACACTTAAATCACCTAGTCTAAACTCTCAGTTCATAATGTCATCTCAGCAGGCTCCAGCCTGAATACTTTTAAATATAAGGGGGGTGATTTTGAATCCCAAGAACGGGTGGGTTGGAGGCGGGTGGGAGTTGAAAGAGTTGTTTTCTTGGGTCACAACCGCAAAATTTTCGAACTTTGCATTCTCAGTGGGAAGCCCGTACTTTTAAAAGCCAACATTAAACCTGGAAATAAAGCCGGGTTGTGGTCGCGACCCAAAAAACAACTATGATCAACTCCCACCCACCCCCAACCCACCTGTACTTGGAATTTAAAATCACCCCCAAAGGCACTAAGTTTGAAAACATTTTTTTTTGTTAAATTGCAATTTTTATTTTTTCTGCAACGTTAGTGGGGCCAAACGCTGATTGCCATCTGATATAGAATGCAATCACTATTAGAAGTAACCAATCAAATTGAAGTCAAATTTACAGTTTCACCACTATTGTAGAAGTGGTTTCAAAAATAAATTGAAAACCAAGAAACTGCTGGAACTTTCTAATTTTATTCGATCATTTTTTAAAAAGTTATATTTGACAAAGTTTTCCACCCATTTTAATTAAATAGCGTTTTTATAATTTAACAAACGCAATCAGTAAATGGCATTTCTACATGGCCGTATATCACAATTCTCATGTTATGACTGAGTAATGGGAGTAACAGTTGCTTTCGTATTTCAATTGTTTTATCAGCAAATTTACTGAAATTGGTCTACCCTAGTCCTGTGTTGTAAATAGCTTGTGATTTTATCACTAGGTCTAAAAAAGGCTGTAGCAGATATTCTTAGCATTGAATAATTGAAGAAAAATGTAATTAATTAGGTTGAAATTATTGATTTCAAAATAGCTGTTTGTACAAACATTTAATTTAGCATTGACAAAGTATTTTTTTACATAAGCATTGTGATAAAGGGAAGTTTAATTTTGCTGACAAATATATTACCTGACACTTGGGTACTTAAACGAGAAAGGTATTTTGCCGCATTGCTATATATCTTAAGTATTGCAGAATGAGATATCCATTCCCTTACTGGGGTGTCTCAGTTATGTTTAATAGCAGTTTCAAAGTAGAAAACGTAATTAGAGGCAGTAGGGAGCAGACATTTTCAATAGTCTGAAGCAACATTCTGTTTTAGAATAATAAATGGAAAGGGTGGACTGTGGGCAATGATCTCCATTCGTGATATCACTTGAACAGAAGTTCATACCACAGTGGGAGTTCTGCTCAAAATGTCCATTCCCAGACTAACAATTTTACATCATTAAACATGGTAACTGGGAACAGCTGAGAAACACCGATAAGGGTTCAGGTACACTATTTTACAAAATGTAGTTATTCAGCAGAGTACACTTTCTTTTTGAAGCAACAGAGTACAGCTATCCATTATCGTAGCATTAGTGATTTTCTTTTTATCATGACTGTTTCTTCTGATAAACGGGCTACCATCATAACCTCACACAACTGCAGCGGAACCTGGCTACCCTATTTCATTCTACCATTAATGGAAGGGCCCAGGCAGTTTCCAAAAAAGTGACACGTCATTTTACTAGCAGGCAGCCGACATACACAAAAGGCACGGTCATTACATGCATGTTCATGCACACCCAGCCCTATAGAGTCTTGTTCCAGGAAAACCAACAGCTTTAAAATGTGCATTAAAAAAAAGGTTCATGTATATTTCAGAAGAGGGTCAGAGGTCCCTTGGAAGAATAATAGGAATTCAAAAAGGGCACTGTGTAACTTGGACTGCTTTACATGAGGATTTGCTGGCACCATGGGTAACACTACACATACATATCTGCAAAAGTAGTTTTAGTAAAGTTGGGGCTTAGGAGAGAGTTTGTTGAAGAGCAAATTGCAAACTCCATGTCTCTTCCAGTGTATATTGGATTAAACTTTTAAGCAGTGCTCAACACAGTAGTCAATGATTAAGCATGTGCTACATTATCTCTCATCTTAATATAAATTTTAAAAATTGAATTGTAAAGCTGGATTCGATGACTGGATGGCCTACCAGACAGCCAGTGGCTGAAGATTACCTTTAGATTTTTCTTCTTATCAAATAAGGTTAAATTACACAGGACTGATACTTGAAAATTGAGTTTCAATTAAAATTTAGATTTTTTTTTAAATTACATTTTCTCATGTTTTTTCCTGAAGATTTCTCGCCTCTGTAGATCCTGTTTCAGATTGAAAGGCAGACAAATGAGTCAAGGAGATCTCCATTACTTTGAGACCAAAGCAGTCTATGCTCAGCTAACAGCATATTTGCTGTGCATTGATGTTATGAAAGGAATTTAACAAATTGTAAGTGTGACTCTCCAAAAGGAGTGTCAGAAAGCCTTGGTGAAGTACTTCAATAGATTGATTACAGGATTGCGAGACCAACATCTTATACAAAACAGAAATGTAAATGTACACCTACAGATCTGAAGAGCACTTGTGTATCATAAAATAGATCGACTGGCAGATGCTGCCCCAGTGTATTGGTGCTCTAATGCAGTCAGATGCAGAGTGGGTAGGACACTGACTTGCCCCAGCAATTCCTTTTGCAGCAAGTCCCTATGTTGGTTGTGTTGCCATAAGAAGGACATTGAGCTCTAGATGCAATGTCTCTTGCCCTGCATCAGGGAGCACAAAAAAGGCAAGTAGAAAGAAAATGTTAAATATATGGCAAAGATGTAGCTCGCTGATCATGCAGCAGCAGCTATAGAGAGGAGTGCTGAAGGTTCACCTCTAGCAATTCCCCACAGCACTAACCTGTGGTTGGCTTTGGAAGGGCATTTTTGGCTAGCTCTCTTAAGTGAGTGGCAGGTTTGGAGGCTCACAAGAGGACGTGAAGGAAGCCAAGAGATGGCTAGTCAGCTGTTGCTGTGTCAGTGAAAGGAAAGTGAGTAAGAAATATATATAGTGGAACACAATTATCCCCGCTTCCATTATTCATAAGGATTTTCAGTGTTAAAAAAAGAACATTGGGAGTTGGGGAAAATTCTTTTTTGTTTTAGGGTACAGTCCTCCTGCTGATGAGATCAACAGGCGCAGAAATAGCTGACTGACCAGCTTTCAGCTTCCTCCAGGTCTACCTGTGACCACAGCCTCCAAACCTGCCACATACTTGATGGATCTGGCCAAAGATCGTCCTCCATTGCCAACCACAGCTCTGCCAATGCTGTGGAGAATTGATGGAGATGAATCTTTAGTACTCCTTTCTTCTAGCTGTAGGTGGTTGGAGTCATGCAAGACTGTGTGAGGAGAGCTGTAAGCCAGCAGATCAAGTGATACATCATCTGTGCAGAGCAATCTTATTTTACCAGAAAAAGCAATAAGATAAATGCACCTGAGAGAGGTCTATAGCGGAAGTTGTTTGAGAAGCACAGCAACTAGCTGTGTACAGTAATTTGGGGACTCTTAATTATCAGCTATTTTTTAAGTTTTGCAGTAGTGAATAATAGAGGTTCCACTGTAATAAAAGCTAAATACTCAATACAAAATAAAAAAACTGATAGCTTTCATTTGGACTTTTTGGTAGGTTGTGAGATATTAGTTCCATAAATTATTTTTCCTCACAGGAATGTCCTGCAGCATACAGCCTCATATCCTTGGCTGAGAAAATGCAGGGATTTGGGTGGGATTATAGGAAAGTGATCAGTTTGACATGATATTAATGACAACTGAAGAGAACTGCATGGTTCAGGAGGGGTACAGCAGTAATTCTGCTGGAGACTGTCTGACATACTCTCCTACTTAGAGCCTGAAGCTAGTTTGCAGACCAATTGATGTAAGGGATTTACTCAAATCAGCACGGTAAACTCAATCTGGGGAAATCGTTACTCGGGTCATATGGTTCCAATTGATTTCACAAGAAAAATGAGAGAAAGTATAATATATTTAAATATATAAAAGATTTATGTTGATCAAAACTTCATTATTAGAAACATGTGGGAAACAGCATTGGGGGCTTATTTCAACAAGACTGCAGCTTCTCTCTCTAACTTAATAGAACATAAGCTTTTGGAAAAAAGAGAAGTAACAATGATTTGGTTATAACAAAGATCTGTTGCAAATAAGTAAATGTACTCGTATAGTGCCGAGCTCTGCAGAACAGAAGGTTACAGGTTCGATGCCCAGTCTGTGTCAAGTTAGATGATTTCACTTGGGTGGTAGCTGAGGCATTGTAAATAACCTCAATGCACCCAGGCTCGGGAGGGGGAAAAAAAAAACATTCAGCCAGGTTTCCCACTTTTAAATCACCCCTGGTGGAACACGCATGTGTGGACCTGGCGCAAAGTTCCTGTATTTGCATGGTAGATACAAACTAAACTCGCCATAGAAAGTTAAGTCTTGTCCATTTCAATCTAAGTACCCTTTTAACGACGTGATAAGCATTAATTACTGCCAGTCAACTTCTCTGGTGCTGCAAATTAATTATTACAAGTCTCATTCCTTCAGATTTTAAAAATGTGAAGTTTAAAACACTTTAAAAAAAAATTTCCTTTGTCTCTTTTTTCTCTCACTCTTAATCCAATATTTCTTTCCCTTTCTGTTCCTGATTTGACATTGAATTCATCCTCTCTAATTAAACACTTCCTTCTCAGTCCTTGCGCTGTTAATTTCACAATCCTTCAATCTGATTGGTTAAGGAGATACACAGTTGCTTGCCCTGTTCACTCAGGTCCCAGATGCCCTGTTTCCCTCGCTGCGACATTATCAGCTCGCACTTTCAGCAACTTGCCACACAAAAAATTTAAAAACCTAAACTTGCAACGGCAAGTCTAGCTAATGGCAGATGCCGTTAGATGCCCTGCTACTGCAAATTATGGCCCAATATGTGTGTGCTCGTGTGGCTATACATGTAATTCAGGAAAAAGACAATAAAGGAAGCATCTTATTCTACAGCATTTCTCTACAATGGAAATAAGCAAACAGATAAAGTGATATGAAAGGCAGTAAGTATAGGACCATCCACCATGGTGAAAGATTTCCTGCACAATACATAACTTTTTAAAACAGACTCTAGCATCCTTGCAAAAACTATAACTGGTTAAGAACCCGACAACATTATCAGTTTTATATCAACCATGTCTCTTTACTGGGATGGATTTCACGAAGGCGTATCAAAAAGCATTTACCAATATCAAAAAAACATTACTAGCAATTACTGTGTCATTTAAAATTAACAGTTTTGTTCAATTTGATTGGAAATGGAATAGAAAGCTTGTGAGAATAGCTCCTACGTAGAAACATAGAAAATAGGAGCAGGAATAGGCCATTTGGCCCTTCGAGCCTACTCAGCCATTCAATATGATCATGGCTGATCTTCTATCTCAATATCATATTCCCGCTCTCTCCCCATACCCCTTGATGCCTTTTGTGTCTAGAAATCTATCTCGCTCCTTCTTAAATATATTCAGTGACTTGACCTCCACAGCCTTCTGTGGTAGAGAATTCCACAGGTTCACCACCCTCAGTGAAGAAATTTCTCCTCATCTCAGTCCTAAATGTCCTACCCTATATTCTGAGACTGTGACTCCTCATTCTGGACCCCCCAGCCAGGGGAAACAGCCTCCCTGCATCCAGTCTGTCGAGCCCTATCAAAATGTTACCCGTTTCAATGAGACCCCCTCTCATTCTTCTAAACTCGAGTGAATACCGGCCTGGTCAACCCAATCTCTCCTCATATGCCAGTCCTGCCATCTCAGGAACCAGTCTGGTGAACCATCACTGCACTCCTTCTATGGCAAGTATATCCTTTCTTAGGTAAGGAGACCAAAACTGCACACAATATTCCAGGTGTGGTCTCACCAATGCCCTGTATAACTGCAGTAAGGCATCCTTGCTCCTGTACTCAAATCCTCTTGCAACGAAGGCCAACATACCATTTGCCTTCCTAACTGCTTGCTGCACCTGCTTGTTTGCTTTCTGTGGCTTGTGTACAAGGACACCCAGATCCCTTTGGACATCAACATTTCCCAATCTATCACCATTTAAATAATACTCTGCCTTTCTGTTTTTTCCTTCCGAAGTGGATAACTTCGCATTCATCCATGTTATACTGCAAAAGCCATGTATTTGCCCACTCAACTTGTCTAAATCGCCTTGAAGCCTCTGCATCCTCCTCACAATTCACGATCCCACCTAGTTTTGTGTCGTCAGCAAACTTGGAAATATTACATTTGGTTCCCTCATCCAATTCATTGATAGAAATAGTGAATAGCTGGGGCCCAAGCACTGATCCCTGCGGTACCCCACTAGTCACCGCCTGCCACCCCGAAAAAGACGTATTTATTCCTCCTCTCTGTTTCCTGTCTGTTAACCAATTTTCGATCCATGCCAGTATATTACCGCCAATCCCATGTGCTTTAATTTTGCACACTAACCTCTTATGTGGGACCTTATCAAAGGTCTTCTGAAAATCCAAATAAACCACATCCATTGGTTCTCTCTTATCTATTCTACCAGTTACATCCTCAAAAAACTCCAGTAGGTTTGTCAAACATGATTTCCCTTTCATAAATCCATGTTGACTTTGTCTAATCCCATTGATATTTTCTAAGTGTCATGTTATCACATCCATTTTAATAGACTCTAGCATTTTCCCTACTACTGATGTTGGGCTAATCAGTCTGTAGTTCCCTGTTTTCTCTCTCCCTCCTTTTTAAAATAGTGGAGTTACATTTGCCACCCTCCAATCTACAGGAACTGTTCCATAATCTATAGAATTTTGGAAGATGACAACCAATGCATCCACTACTTCCATGGCTACCTCTTAATACTCTGGGACGCAGATCATCATGCCCTGGGTTTCAAACCCTGGCTTTCAGTCCCATTAATTTCTCCAGCACTTTTTTTTTACTAATACTAATTTCCTTCAATTCCTCCTTCTCACGAGTCCCTTGGTTCCCTAGCATTTCTGGGAAGTTATTTGTGTCCTCTTCTGTTTCTTGGAGGGATTTGATTAACTGCTCTGCCATTTCCTTATTCCCCATTATAAATTCTAAAAAAAATTACAGCCTGGTTATGAGGTAAAGCATTTTAAAAACATTTTTTTTTTTTAAAGAGAAAGGCAACAAAGCACCACACTTTGTTCATCTTAAATGAAATGTTTGGCATGAAAACAGAAAATGCTGGAAATATATGGCCGGATAGTCAAAACATTGACCTCATTTTTCTCTATTCAGATGCTGATGGACCTGTGTATTTTTAACATTTTTCTATTTTAATTCGAAGATTTGGAGTGATTTTTTTTTAATCTCTAATTTCTGACAGACCTAGATTAGGTGCTTAAGGAGAAAGTATATTGCACTGGAATGTCATATACTTCAAAATCCTATTAAGGATCATACCTGTACTATTAATGGGATCTGATTTTTTTTTTAAGAAAAGAGAAATCTCACATGAAGGGCTAAGGCCCATAGTCCACGGCACCACCAAGATTGAAATGAGTGGGGTAGGAAAAGAGATAAATCGGCAAGTGGAAATTAGGTGATGCTAAGCTTGAATTTGAAACACCTGTAAATATTAGGAAGGAGGGAGGACTGAGAGTGGTAAAGAATTTTACAGTTTTGACACATCAACATGTATTATACTTCAACACTACTGCTTAGTCAGGCTTCACTTTCAGAAAGGTTGAAGCCAGAATGCTAATTGCAATTTATGCAGAAACAGCAGAACAAAACACTCTCCTGTATCTCATACCTTCATCAGCTCCCTGCCTCCTAACACTCCATAAAATATCACAATATTAATTGCAGTCACATATTAAACAAAATGCAAGTCATGTATGAAGAGTGCAATGTATGAGTATGGAAATATGCGAGTTTTTTTGATGGAGAATTTATCAACTGAACATTTTAATTATAAATAGAACTAAATAATTAGGGTTTAGAAAGAACAACTTTCTACTGAACAGCAACATAAATATTTATTCTAATCATTATACATCTTTTCCATACATATTTTTCTGTTGTCATTCTCTTGAGTATTAAAAAAAAACACAATATATTCCAGATTTAGTCAGCAAACAAGAGTGGGATTAGACTATGTAGCCCTTGCAGAACAACACACAGGTGCAGGTTTGATGGACCAAATGGCCTGTTTCTGTGCTGCAATATTGTATAATTCTATCCCTCCAAGAAACATTTCCAGGATTTTTCAGTGCTGTGAAAAGAAAATATCTTTTCACAGCACTTCCTCTACACTATAACCTCACGGCCACAGCAGGAGACTAACCAACAGTAATCTATGAGAGAGTTTGAAAGCTCATTTAAAACTGAGGTCGAATTCGCCCTCTGAAGTCACATTATATGGGTACTGATTCCAACGGTTATACCCTGTTTACACTGCCCACTCTCCGCTGCAGCTGTGTGCATGTGGAACAAATGCTGAGAGACATGGTATATATATCGAACCGTGGAAAAACAGGATCATTTAGGAACAGTGATACAAGTTCAGAGCTTAGCCAAATTGTTTTGGCATGAAACCTCCTAAAGGGTGAGCTCCTTCATATCGGGCCAAATTAGAAATGCAACATTTAAGGAATTTACCTTTTTCTGAAGTGTGCTGCACACGTCATTGTTGTTCAAAATAGTACAAAAACAGTACAAGATAAAGTAAAAGTGTAGTTGGTTAAATCTGGAATATGTAAAAAGTGCCAAATCAGTGTCAGACTGCTTCAAGTGCTTTGTTGTAACCCCTGGTACTGTGCTTACATGGAACAGTTAGAGCAATAAACATGTTGGAGTGATGTACGGCAAGGGGGACATGAGCAGATCAGTCCATTTCACTGACACCAGTGATTATAGAGCTGACACATTACATGAGAATCCCCCTGCTCTATGTCACTATCAAATCAGTTTTCCTGAAAAGGTGGAACACAATGGCGGAGCCCTATATTTAGGCTTATTACAATAACTGGAGGAACATAAACTAATTAGCTGACATTTATCCTTGAATAAATACTTAAAATTTCTCTTAGTCTTATATTAAAGTTTTCCCCAATAGATGTGAGGCATAGGTAGTTTTACTCCCTAGCACTCCCTTCTCATTTCTGCCAAGAGTTTTACACAATAACACAATCAGCCATTATGCATTGATGGCCAATGCATTTCCATACAATTATAATCCAGTTCAGTGCACAAAGCCTTATGAAAACAGACTACTGTGAAGACTTGAGGGAGGATCTCTTTACAAGATAGTCACCTCCCTAGAAGTATTAGTGACTGCTCATTACCATTAAAAGACTGCTCTACAGTAAGTGCACTCTGTGGTTGTAATGAGACTGGCTTGAACACGACGGGGGAGAAATTTGGTTAGGTCTGCAGTTGGCTGGAATGTCATGGGGCAATCACTCTGTGCACCTGATCATATGGTCAACAGGCTTGAGCGATACTGGTGCTTTGTGCCTCATTTAACAGGTGAGCTGCCAGCGCTTCTCATGCTATTCTTTGGCAACTCACCGAATTGGTGGGGGGGGATCGGGATGCTTATTGGGAGTCACAACACCATTTAAAAGCAGCCAACACCTCTTAAAGGGGAGGTACACTTTGGCTGCAGGCAATTCTATGGTGAACATTGAAAATGGCAGGAATAGCTGGTGCTGCAAGGGCCCCCAGTTTCTTGTATTGGAGGTCGTTGTGTAGGGGGTCAGTAGGAGGAAGCCCTCTTCCCCCAGGGTTGCATAGGGTCTCCAGACAAGTAACCCGGCACCAATGGTAACAAGCTGGCAGGACAGGTCAATTCCAGCAGCACTGTGCCAAGGTCCAGGCTGAAGTTTAATGACCTGAGCAGGACTGTTAAGTTAAGACTCCTACCTCTCATAGCTGTTGCCCTCTGTTGAGCCCTACACCACCTGCATTCCCAGTAATCACAAGGCTTTCCTACCCTTCTTCCCATCACTCCCCTCTAATCATAGCAGTTCATTTCACTGAATCTCCTTCTGCTACTACTGGCACACTCTGCACTTGCTGCTGTCCTCACAATTACTGCCCTCACTTCCCCAAGCCTCTGAAATCTTTCACACAATATCCACACTCTTCTACCCTAGCATGCACATCCTTAAGCCACCTCACTCAGCTACCACTAACACACTCCCTTCCTTTTTGCAGGAAAAGCTGGCACACAATACCTGGGAGCAGGCGTGGACAAGAGGGCGAGCATACATCCACACCATGTCCCCCACTGGAGGAGAAAGTGCTCAACATTGTGGGCAGGGGGCAAGGCAACTGATGAGGCTGGAAGACACATTCCACAGGGTTTCTGCACCTCTTACCCTCTTTTTTCCTTCTCACTCTACACATTCAAAGTGTGGCTGCTATGAGCAGCCATTCATCTGTCTTTGCTTTGCCTTGTCACTAACTGCTAACCCACATCCCCCTGTGGCAGTAATATTCTGCTTTTGGTTTCGGAAGACTGATCTAGTTTAATAAATATTCAGGTTTGCTCAGTCCTGTTCTGCAGTATTTTGTTAGAGCATTCTCAATAACCTGAAAGGGTGGTGGAAACAGATTCAATAGTAACTTATAAAAGGGAATTGGACATATACTTGAAGGGGAAAAATGTGCAGGGCTATGGGGAAAGAGCTGGAGAGTGGGACTAATTGGATAGTTCTTTCAAAGAGCCAGTACAGGCATGATTGGCCAAATGGCCTCCTTCTGTGCTGTATCATTCTATGAACTCCTTCATAAACATCTTTAATGTCAGGTCTGTTATCAGATGTACGATCAATAGCTGGTGGTCTCCATGGTTGTGTGTAATTAGGAACTGCAAAAAATAAAATCCACAGTGCAATTGCTCCCAGATAATCTCTACAATAGGGGAATACCAATACACCAGTCACTTACTTGTCGCTCCGACATGACGTATAGGTACTGCTGATCAGTCGAGAAGCCCATGTCCCTGAGAATCATGCTTCCATCCACCATGACATTGACAGTCTCATAATGACCACCATCACCAGGTGGACCATCTACACGAATCTGTTCAAAAAGAAACAAGAAAATGTAATCATCATTATGTGCATGAATTATCACAACCAGGACATTAAACATGTTATAGTCTCTTAACAGTAAAAATCAGATTAGACCATTTTAAAATGAACAGGCACCGGGGTCCCTCATGAAAATAGAGTTGAAAATGCAGGCATCTTTTTATACTTCCAACCTTTCAGCCCAAATTAGGGTCTTGAACTCTCCTCAGATGTTTTGTTAATTTTCAATTACCTTCTTTTACCTCTCCTCTCATGAAGTTAGTGACTCATTCTCAGAAATCATTAACAGGTACCAGCAGTAACGAGCCCAAGTGGTCATTCTTCATTTGTGAGCCTTGACCAAACAGTCAAAGGGAGATGGAAGAGTAAATATGGAGGCAAATTTCTGAGAAGTGCAAAAACAATAGGATAATAGTAGGGGATTTCAACTACCCTAATATTAATTGGGATACACTCAGTGCAAAAGGTATAGAGGGCACAGAATTCTTAAACTACATTCAGGAGAACATTTTTTAGCCAGTACATAGCATGTCCAACAAGAGAGGGGGCAGTTCTAGATTTAGTTTTAGGGAATGAAGGTGGGCAAGTGGAAGGAGTATCAGTGGGAGAGCATTTTGGTGGTAGAGATCATAATTTAGTTAGATTTAGCATAGTTATGGAAAAGGAGAGATAGAACATGAGTAAAGGTTCTAAATTTGGGAAAGGCCAATTTTACTAAGCTGAGAAGTGATTTAGCAAAAGTGGACTGGAAACAGCTACTTGAAGATAAATCAATGTCAGAGCAGTGGGAGGCATTCAGGGGGTTCAGAGTAAACATGTTCCCACAAAGAAAAAGGGCGGGACTGCCAAATCTAGAGCCCCTGGATGACTAGGGGCATTCAGGGAAGATAAGACAAAAAAGGGAAGCTTATGTCAGACACCAAGAGCTCAATACTGCAGAAAGCCTAGAGGAGTATAGAAAGTGCAGGGGTGAAATTAAAAAGGAAATTAGGAAAGCAAAGAGGGGACATGAAAAAATACTAGCAAGTAAAATTAAGGAAAACCCAAAAATGTTTTATAAATACATAAAGAGCACAAAGAGTAGGGCCTATTAGAGACCAAAAAGGTATCCTATGTGTGGAGGTGGAAGATGAGAGTATGGTTCTTAATGGATACTTTGCATCTGTCTTCACAAAAGAGACGGACGAAGCAGAGATTCTAGTTAAAGGAGGAGGAATGTGAAATATTGGATAGGATAGGATAAACACAGTGGGAGAGGAAGTATTAAGGGATTTAACATCTTTGAAAGTAGATAAATCACCAGGCCCAGATGAAATGTATCCCAGGCTGCTCAGAGAAGGAAGGGAGGAAATAGTGGAGGCTCTGACCATCATTTTCCAAACCTCCCTGGCTACAGGCATTGTGCTGGAGGACTACTAACAGTGCACTGTTTTTAAAAAGGGAGAAATAGACAGACCGAGTAATTCTAGGCCAGTCAGTCTAACCTCGGTGGTGGGCAAATTATTGGAATCAATTCTGAGGGACAGCATAAATTGTCATTTAGAAAAGCATGGGTTAATCAAGGACAGTCAGCATGGATTTGTTAAGAGAAGGTCGTGTCTGACTAACTTGATTGAATTTTTTGAGCAGGAGGGGTGATGAGGGTAACGTGTTTGATGTAGTGTACATGGATTTTAGCAAGACTTTTGACAAGGTCCCACATGGCAGACTGGTCAAAAAAGTAAAAGCCCATGTGACTAGTTGGATCCAAAATTGGCTCAGTGGCAGGAAGCAAAGGATAATGGTTGATGGGTGTTTTTGTGACTGGAAGGCTGTTTCCAGTGGAGTCCCGTAAGGCTCAGTACCAGGTCCCTTGCTTTTTGTGGTATATATTATTGATTTGGACTTGAATGTGGGAGGCTTGATCAAGAAGTTTGCAGATGATACAAAAATTGGCCGTGTGGTTGATAGGAGGAAAGCTGTAGACTGCAGGAAGATATCAATGGGCTGGTCAGGCGGCCAGAAAAGTACCAAGTGGAATTCAATCCAGAGAAGTGTGAGGTAATGCAGTTGGGGAGGGCAAACAAGGCAAGGGGGTACACAATAAATGGGAGGGTACTGAGAGGTGTAGAGGAACAAAGGCGCCTTGGAGTACATGTCCACAGATCCCTGAAGATAAGCAGGACAGGTAGATAAGGTGGTTAAAATGGCATACAGGATACGTGCCTTTCTTAATCGAGGCACAGAAATAACAGCAGGGAGGTTATGCTAGAACTGTATAAAGCATTGGTTAGGCCACAGCTTGAGAACTGCGTACAGTTCTGGTCACCACATTACAGGAAAGATGTGATTACACTGGAAGGGATACAGAGCAGATTCACAAGGATGTTGCCAGGGCTGGAGAATTTTAGCTATGAGAAAAGGGATAGGCTGGGGTTGTTTTCTTTGGAACAAAAGAGGCTGAGGGGAGATGTAATTGAGATATATACAATTATGACAGGACAAGATAGAGTGGATAGGGAAGACCTATTTCACTTAGCAGAGGGGTCAGTGACCAGGGGTATAGATTTAAAGTAATTGATAGAAGGATTAGACGGGAGCTGAGGAGAACTTTTTTCACCCAGGTGGTGGTGGAGGTCTGGAACTCACTGCCAGGAAGGGTGGTGGAGGCAGAAACCCTCAACTCATTTAAAAAGTACTTGGATGTGCACTTGCAGTGCTGTAACCTACAGGGCTACGGACCAAGTGCTGGAAAGTGTCATTAAGCTGGATAACTCTTTTTTGGCCAGCACGGACATGATGGGCTGAATGGCCTCCTTCTGTGCCGTAACTTTCTATGATTCTATGACCACGATTGTTGACAGGAGAGACTATTTGACCAAGTGGAGTATCACAGTCAAGTCTGCTCTTATCAATGTTCATGGGCTCACACGATATTGCAGTGGAGCGAATATCCTGGCCAATTTTTTTCTTTTCTATCCGATAATCATTGATTTCAATTGTACTGTGCCCAAATAAGATCATACATGGGTAAAACCTTCCTGATCTGTAAACCTCAGAGCCTCATCCCATGGTATATTTACTCACTGAGCCACTAAAGAACTATTCCTAGATTATGAATTCGTTTACTGAAATGATAACCTGTTAAAGGCAGAAACAAAGCTGGGATTCAACTCACAATGTTCAAAATAAGAGGAACAAAATAACTAATAGTAAAAGTTTAGAAAATCACTTATAACTTTAGAATTTAAATGTTAAGAAATCTGATGAGGAATCCATTATATCAGAGGAAGAGAGATGACGGGCTAGAAATTCGGCTATGTAGCATCTGTTTTTCAGGCGCTTTGCGGCTTCCTGAGGTCCCAAAATGGCGTCCAGAATGCGCACGTTTGCTTCTAGCATGGCGTGCGCCGGATGCCATCTTGGTAAAGGGGTTCGTGCAGGCATAGATAACTAACGCTGGCAGTTTGTAAGGCGAATGCGGGTTAGGTCAGTGTGCAACACTGATTTAAAGGGATAGATACCATTTTGGCACTCAATGCTCCAGGCACAAGGCACTGTCTTAACCACAGCCAGCTAAACATGTTGTAGGCAGTCTGGAGAACCCCCACCAGTGTTATTTAAAGGGATAATTTACAGGCTAGTTGCTGGATTATTGCTTCTGGCTGCTGATGCATTTGTAGCTGTTTTTGGAGGTCTCCTATACATGAAGACTAGGACTAGGGGACATAACCTAACATTTCGAGCCAGGATTTGCAGAGGTGAAGTTAGGAAATGCTTCTACACGCAAAGGGTGGTAGAAGTTTGGAACGCTCTTCTGCAAACAGCAGTTGATGCTAGCTCAATTGTTAATTTTAAATCTGAGATTGATAGATTTTTTGTTAATTAAGGGTGTCAAGGGGTATGGGGCTAAGGCGGATATATGGCGTTAGGTCACAGACCAACCATGATCTTACTGAATGGCGGAACAGGCTCAAGGGGCTAAATGCCACTGCCACTTGCTGCCTCCTGTTACGCACCACCTTCTTCCGCAAGAAAGCAGGACATGTGTCGGTGAATGTCCTGCAGGATGTTTGAGTGATGTGCCTGTCATTCTTGAATCGCTGCCAGTGTGTGTGACCTGTGAGTTGTGGGTGTGCAGCTTGCAACTGTGGTAATGTGTGAGGGTGAGAGGAAGCATCTGATTGGAAGAGTTGAGTACTGATTGAAAGAGCTTGTTGCTATGTGGGTGATGGGGGGTGTTATGCGTGGAGCAGTGGATGCGGCTAGTGGTACAGTTGGTAGGAGATGTCACTTGACAGTTGACCTCACTCACCTTGACCACTCGTGTCAAAGCATGGAACTTCTTCCTGCACTGCATCCATGTTCGTGGTGCTATGCACCTGGCATTGACTTCATCCCCTACTGCCTCTAGAGCATTTCTCAGGAGGGCCTCTTACCCTCTGCGGATATAAGATGCCTGTCCACCTCTTGCACCAAGGCCTCTAGTGCATCAGCAGAAAACCTTGGTCACGCTCTCTCGCAGGCCTGGTGCAAACTCAGATCCGCAGATTCGTGAGGTCTGGCATGCAGATTGGAGGATGTGGGATTTAGTAGTGCGCAACCTTTATTCAATGTTTTAACATAGCTCATCTGTTTGTAAACATAGCGACGGGACCTGCATCTGTGTTTTACACGTGCGATGTATGATCTCTGTTCAGACTCAGGTGCAAAATATAAGATATGGGTCCGCACAAAGAGGTGCAGGCAACTCATGCAATATCTGGGCCCCCCTGCCGGTGAGAAGTGCGAAGTTGGTGAGAACACTGCAGACAGGCCTGGTTGCTGCGCTACAATCAGGTAAATGAGGCAGCACGAATCTCGCATGCTGCCGACATCAGAACATCCGGGCGCGGGTTAATCGAAAGAGGAGAGGGCGAGAAGGATGCTCTATGAAAATTTGGGTTGTCATACTGAACAAAGTACTGAAAGTACATAAAATCTACAGCGCGAAACAGACCATTTGGCCCAAAGTTTATGCCATTGTTTGTTCTCCATACGAGCCTCCTCCCACTTGAATTACCTCTTCCCACCCTGCTCCATATCCCTCTCTTCTATTCTCCCTCATGTATGCATCAAGCCTCCCCTTAAATGTGTCAATGCTACCTTTGTCAATGTCTCCAAGTGGCAGTGAGCTCACAGTCTCACCACTCTCAGTGTAAAGAAATTCCTCCTAAACTCTATTTGATTGGTTAGTGGCTGCCTTTTATTGTGCCCCCTTGTTCTGGATTCACAAACAAGTGGGAACAGTTTCTCCATAGCTACTCTATTGAATCCTTTCATCAAAGTGTATCTGGCTTGCTCACTTTATCTGATCTGATGCTAACATTGCAGAAGTGTTGCATTCTGTAGCACTCAACATTCTTCATTTTGATTAGCCCAAACAATAAATGAAACTAAAATAATTACAAGCCATTTTAAAAGTGTTGCATATCAATTGGGGGTTTATTTAACTGAGTACCAAGTTCATTCAAATCTGCAGTTCCACAAGAAGTTTCAACCAATTTCACAAATATTTGCAATTAAGTTTTATTTTGGGATAAGCAGAAGTTAATTCCTTTCACAGGAATATAGAATACAAGCAGGGAACGATCTTAGTGTAGCAAAAGAACAGGATTCACGCACCATAAATATAATGAACAGTACAGTATATACTGGAGAATCTGTACATCGGCTAACCATGTCACGCATTATGTATGTAGAATATTTTGCCAAATGTGCAGTTAGAGGATAATTTGATGTTTCTGTTAAATAATAATTTACAGCTAAAAAGGTATTAATTGCTTGGAATGAATACAACAGGCATAGTGAGCGCAGTGTTTACCAAACTGCTTAATGTATAATTACTCACTTGTATTTACAGAATAGTTGTCATGAAGACAGCAATTTCTGGCCAACACAAAATGATGATTGAAGATAGAAATGTTTATTCCTCAATTTTTCCAACGTCATAAACTTGCTGCACACCGAAATGTATTGGCTTTATGTTTATTAACAGCAAAAAAAACCCTGAAATTTACTGACTGCACAAAATGGAATATTGCATTCTGGACTAGACAAAGCATTGAATTCTAACCAGATAAGCACCAACCAGTGTATTTGTACAGAGTATGACAAGCACACGTACTATAAGGATGTGCTCGTAAAACAATTATGCCCTATTCATATAGCCCTTGATACTGTAGAATTAATTCAATTATCTGAATAAACTGTGTACAGCTTTTTGAGTGGCGATGTGTCGAAGGTACCCTGATGTGACTTAACATATCTTTGCATGACAGGCTGCACTCATTACATATTAAGTATCTGTGATGGCATTCACAAAATCAAAATAATCAAACTGACTGGATTTCTATAGAAGGTTCCTTCAAAGAGGTACGATCAATAGCAACAGTGGACTTCCGCATGTATTGTACCAAGGAATTGAACACAAGATCAATCAAGGGCAAGATGGTCTTTCTGCCTTGTCAGTTTTCTGTGAGGGAACATGGGGAGTTAATTTATGGTTAAATATTTCTACATTAATAAATTAATTTCCCCTCTGGCCATAGTCACAATAAAAAAAAGTGCTTTGCCAGCGGACGGTACTGACATGATATAATAATGCAATATATTTGCAGTCAATGAAGTTTTCAACAGGTTTCAAATAGAATACTTACCTACCATCAAATTGTCACCATTTATAGTATTTTGGAATAACAAAATTATTTGAAGTTAAGCTAACCTTAATTACAGTTTTCTTACACACTAATTACAAAATTTTAATCAATCATTGCATCTCGTCAAGTAATCACTTCTTAGTCTTGTGTGAACTAAAGTTGAACTGATGAATAATCCCTTGGAATCCATGAATAATCACTGGCACTAAATGATTATTCTCCTATTTTTAATCAAATTAGCTGCAGAATTTTACCTTTCTTTTGTGAATATATTCTCCAGAGCTCCTCTCACATTCTAGAAATACGTATCAGCCTTGCAATTCTACTGTGTAATAGGAAGCTTAAGAATACACTCTCAAAAACGAATTAAGATCAGTCAATCCTAAGATACCTTACACATATAGGTACCGTCTGCATAGAAAAAATTGCAATTGTCTTTCTCATTGCAATATTGATTGGACAATAAAATGTGACGAGTGAATATTTTATTTGTCACTTCTCTTCCCACCCACCTACAGTAGATTCATCCAGCAGGCTGACAGGAGAATCAACAGTGAACAGCAAGTTATAGTCACAGACATTTATGATGAGTTGCAAATGGAGTTTTTGGCATGAATAGTGTGGTTTAAGTTAAATCAGAATTTACTGCCAATGGAAATGTATTATTATACAAACAAATGTCACTCCTAAATGGTCAGGAGTGACGTGAGTAATTTCTAAATGGCTATTGTGGATTGAGTTGTTTGAGGGTAATCAGGCCTTGTGACAATGTAGGTGTTGAGGGCTGTACGACTGTGGTAAGTAATTTCACACCCTCTCCCTGAAGTTATTCTTTCACCCCTCAACAGAGAGAGAATAAAAAACAACAAAGGCCACATCTATCTATAATCAACATGGCTCAGTGGTAGAACACTCATCTGAGTCAGAAGGTCGAGAGTTAAAGCCCCATCCCAGAGACTTGAGTACTTAATCTAGGCTGACAGTTCAGGGCAGTATTGAGGGCGTATTACATTGTCAGAGAAGCTGACTTTCAACTGAACTGTTAAAGAGAGGCCTGCCTGTTTAGGTGGATGTAAAAGATCCCATGGCACTATTCGAAGAAGAGCGGAGGAATTGCTCCAGTGTCCTGGCCAATATTTATACCTCAATCAACACCACCAAAAAGAGATTGTCTGGTCAATTATCTCATTGCTGTTTGTAGGGCCTTCTTGTATGCATTGGTTACCACGTTTCCCTACAAAACAACAGTGACTACACTTCAAAAGTAATTTATTGGCTAAGAAGCAGTTTACGATATTCTAAGGACATAAAAGGCTCTATATAAATGGAAGTTCCTTTTCTGAATGAATCCAAAATGTAGTCTGATGTGTTGCAGAAAGTTATTTTGAAATTTATGTATTTGTGCAACAAGAAAATGTTTTCTATACCTTATTTTAAAACAATTCATTGGAATCCAGCTACAGCATAAACCAGGATACTAAAGGCCTTTGTTAGAAAGCATATAAATATACCCTTTGGATGACTGACCTTGGTCTGGTAAAGCACAACAGCGCCATGCTAAACAGGACTGAGTTTGGTTTAATGGAGCCCCTTGCAAAGAATCATGTTGATCCTCTTCCAATACATGCACAGCAATTGAATGCCTATTGTTCAGTACAGCCCACAGTGCACCAGGGAGATTCTGCAAACTGTAATTGCCAGCCACATGCCTCTGTTCAATTTTGCAGTTATGATACCACTTCAGTCATTCTTAGGCCTTCTGAGACCTTCTTCACCTCCAGGCTTTGCTGACCTGGATTCTAAACCAAGTTACTCTGAATTAGAATTTTCTACTGGCCACAATTGCATTGTCAAAGTTCAGCTGAATGAGGTCACGTGCTCACACTGTCTGCTACCTCCCCCTGCAACCCCCCATCATATGCAGAAACACAGCAATTAATCTCGATTTAGTAACTTATAAACAGTTTCATTATGGTATAAATGTATTAGGTGCAAGTTGACTGTGGTTGATTGGGGAACTACATTAAAAGGTATGACGGTAGACAGGCAATAGCTAACACTTAAAGAATTAATACATAATTTGCAGCAAATATATATTCCTTTAAGGTATAAAAACCCAACAGGAAAAGTGGTCCAACCATGGCTAACGAGAAATTAAAGATAGTATTAAATCAAAGGAAGAGGCATATAAAGTTGCCAGAAAAAGTAGTAAGCCTGAGGATTGGGAGCATTTTAGAATTCAACAAAGGAGGACCAAGAAATTGATAAAGAAAGGGAAAATAGAATGAGAGTAAACTAGCAAGAAACATAAAAATGGATTGTAAAGCTTCGACAGATAAGTAAAAAGGAAAAGACTGGCAAAGGCAAATGTGGGTCCCTTACAGACAGAGACGGGAGAATTTATAATGGGGAATCAGGAAATGGCAGAGAAATTAAACAAATACTATGGGCTCGAATTTAGCAGGCCTGCGGGTTCCCAGCGGGTGGTCCTCCGGGAACGTGGTCAACACGCTCGGCGAAATTAGTGGGTTGCCCACGCAATCGTAGCAGGCAACCCACTAATAGGAATCAATTACCTGCTCCTCCGGGGTCCACGGCGCTGGCCTGCGCGTCGGTCGGGCTGCGCATGCGCAGTACGATCTGTCAGCTGGAGGCGCTCTAGTTAAAGGTGCAGTCCTCCACTGACAGATGCTGCAACCAATGGGACAAATTGCAGCATGGAGCAGCCCAGGGGGAAGGCTTCTCCCAGTTTAATGATGCCTCACCCCAGGTATCATCAGATGGGGTGAGGAGGAGGGGGAGGACACAGATCTTCCCCCCGGCGGGCGGGAGGAAGCGGTCTGCCTCTGCCACCAAGAAGGCCTGGCTCGAGGTGGCAGAGGGGGTCACCTGCGCCACCAACATATCGCCCACCTGCATACAGTGCAGGAGGCGCTGCAATGACCGCAGTAGGTCAGCCGCAGTGAGAACACGAAGTCTTTCCCCTACACTCCGTCTGCCACAACACTGCCCCCACCCCACATCTCCTTCGGCACCGCCAACACTATTCTGTCACATCACCCTTCATACCCACTCACACCCCATCCTCATCTTACCTCCACCTACTCACCCTGCCACTAACACGCAACCCACTCCTCATACAATCTCATTGCTCCATCCCATACTCACCCTCTCGTGCATCTCCCTCACGGCCAGCCTCACTCAACCTGCCACCACCTGTGCTGCAGCCACAGGGCATGCATCACATATGTGCAGTAGGCAGCGTAAGGCAAACGTCTCGTCAGCATGAAGGGGGTGCACAAGGGTGTCTGAGGGTTTGTCATGGGTGTTACCCATATTGAATTTCAGAGCAACAAACAGCACACATTATATTGACACCACCACTGCCATGTCTCCGCGAATCCTGTCCGTTGTGTCCAATAATGCCCGCTCCTGGGTATCACTATGAGGACCCACCACTGATGCCACCCATCGTGTTACTGCAGAGTAGGTGCAGGTGTATTTGCAGGGCTCGTCCGCGCAGACGACTGAGAGACATCGGCGGTGTAGCCGGCTGCACCCTGGAAGGATGCGGAGGAGAAGGTGTGGAGGGCAGTGGTGACTTTGCCAGCGACAGGTAAGCAGTTGGTGCTGGGGCCAGCCAGGAGCAGCTCGGCATGAAAGAGGCTGCAGATCTCCACGACTACATGTCGAGCGAATCTGCGCCTCCCTCTGCACTGCTGCTCGGAGAGGTCCGGGGAGCTGCGCCTCGGTCTGTGGACCCTGTGGCGAGGGTAGTGCCCTCTGCGACGCGTCTCTCTCTGCGGTAGCCCTCCCTTCTGCTGTGCAGGTGGGCGTGCAACAACACCGTGTTGGGGGGATCCACGTCTCTGCGGCAGACGGCATGGACTGCGAGGCTGCTGGTGCTGGTCATGCTCTTCGTCCTCCGAGGGTCTCCACACACCACCCAACTGGCAGGTGTTGGTCTGAGGGGTTGTGCAGGGTAGGTGTGTGGTTCCTCGGACTGGGGTTGCGGTTTCGTGTCGGTCTGTCCTCTGGCTTGGCGGAGGGTGGTGGAGGGCAGGGGTTGCCCTATGTGACGCGGTGGCCTCCTGCGTGGGTGAGGGCTCTCCCCCGTGGAGCGCACCTTGGCACCTGCCACAGGCTGCTGGCTGCAACACGCCTGGTTGGAGGGAGACTGTTTCCCCCAGTGTGTGAAGCTCACTGCCTTGAACCTAAAATCCCACGCTTCCTCTTTTGACAGCTGCTTCAGCTCATTAACTGACCACAACGAGCAAGGTAAGTACTCTCAAGTGGAACCCCGCTGGCTTTAATTGCCTGCGGGATTCCCACCAGCGGGGCTTGCGCGCGCAGCCCCGCACGTCAGCGCGGTACCCGGAAGTGGCCGGGATTTCGTCACGATCCGGTCACGTGACCGGATATCGGGATTTTCGGGGCCACCCCGCTGGGAGCCCGCCGGAAACACGATCCTAAAATCGAGCCCTATATGTCTGTCTTCGTAGAAGACACAAAAAACCTTCCAGAAATACTGGAGAACCAAGGGTCTGGCAAAAATGAGGAACTGAAAGAAATTAGTATTAGTAAAAAAAAAGTACTCGAGAAATTAATGGGACTGAAAGTCGATAAATCCCAAGGGCCTGATGATCAACATTCCAGGGTTTTGTAAGAGTTGGCTATAGAGATAGTGGATGCATTGGTTGTCATCTTCCAAAATTCTATAGATTCCGGAATGGTTCCTGCAGATTGGAGGGTAGCAAATGTAACCCTACTATTTAAGATAGGAGGGAGAGAGAAAACAAGGAACTACAGACCTGTTAGCCTGACATCAGTAGTAGGGAAAATGCTAGAATCTATTATAAAGGATGTGATAACAGGACACTTAGAAAATAATAATAGGATTTGGCAGAGTCAACTTGGGTTTATGAAAGGGAAATCATGTTTGACAAACCTACTGGAGTTTTTTTGAGGATGTAACTAGTAGAATAGATAAGGGGGAACCAGTGGATGTGGTGTATTTGGATTTTCAGAAAGCTTTCGATGAAGTCCCACACAGGAGGTTGGTGAACAAAGTTAGAGCACATGGATTTGGGGGTAATATACTGGCATGGATTGAGAATTGGTTAACAGACAGAAAACAGAGAGTAGGAATAAACGGGTCTTTTTCAGGTTGGCAGACTGTGACTAGTGGGGTACTGCAGGGATCGGTGCTTGGGCCCCAGCAATTCACAATCTATATCAATGATTTGGATGAGGGGGCCAAATGTAATATTTCCAAGTTTGCTGATGACACAAAACTAGGTGGGAATGTGAGTTGTGAGGAGGATGCAAAGAGGATTCAAGGGGATACAGACAGGCTAAGTGAGTGGGCAAGAACATGGCAGATGGAATATAATGTGGAAAAATGTGAAATTATCCACTTTGGTGGGAAAAACAGAAATGCAGAGTATTTTTTTAAATGGTGGGAGATTGGGAAATGTTGATCTTCAAAAGGGACCTGGGTGTCCTTGTACATGAGTCACTGAAAGCTAACATGCAGGTGCAGCAAGCAATTAGGAAGGCAAATGGTATATTGGCCTTGATTACAAGAGGATTTGAGTACAGGAGTGAAGCTGTCTTACTGCAATTATATAGGGCCTTGGTGAGACTGCACCTGCAGTATTGTGTACAATTTTGGTCTCCTTACCTAAGAAAGGATATACTTGCCATAGAGGGAGTGCAACAAAGGTTCACCAGACTGATTCCTGGGATGGCGGGATTGTCGTATGAGGAGAGATTGAGTAGATTAGGCCTGTATTCTCTAGAGTTTAGAAGAATGAGAGGTGATCTCACTGAAACATACAAAATTCTTACAGGGCTTGACAGGGTAGACGCAAGGAGGATGTTTCCCCTGGCTGGGGAGTCTAGAACCAGGGGTCACAGTCTCACAATAAAGGGGTAGGCCATTTAGAACTGAGATGAGGAGAAACTTCTTCACTCAGAGGGCAGTGAATCTTTGGAATTCTCTACTCCAGAGGGCTATGGAGGCTCAATCATTGAGTACATTCAAAACAGAGATCGATAGATTTCTAGATATTAAAGGCATCAAGGGATATGGGGATGGTGCAGGAAAATGACGTTGAGGTAGAAGATCAGCCATGATCTCGTTGAATGTCGGAGCAGGCTCGAGGGGCCGGATGGCCGACTCCTGCTTCTATTTCTTATGTTCTAAATGATCAATATAAAGGACACTCGTTTGCATTTTTAATTCAGAACCTGTAAACATATACAGTAAAATAAGGGGAAGAAAACTGTGGACCCAGACAGGAACAATTGTTCTTATTAGGGCAAAAATATGTTGTTTTCTATGAAAACCTGTTAAAGAATGAAACTGGAAGCACCAGTCTGTGAGCAACATCAAACATTAGACTCTCAGAAATAAGACCCAA
Source organism: Heptranchias perlo (assembly GCF_035084215.1). Taxonomy (NCBI): domain Eukaryota; kingdom Metazoa; phylum Chordata; class Chondrichthyes; order Hexanchiformes; family Hexanchidae; genus Heptranchias; species Heptranchias perlo. The sequence goes on along the minus strand of NC_090351.1, from coordinate 26,962,317 downwards.
GTTTGAATACAGTCCTGCTTGCTGCTGTCTTCCTAGCAAGACTCAAACTTGCACTTCTCAATGTCGAGAAACCAAGTAATAACAATCCTCCTTTGGGGGAAGTGGGGGGGCAGTGGTAGAAAGACAGTGACAAGTAGAGTTTCTTTGAGGTTGAGCTGGTCCAAGATCATACACCTCTGCAATGGGAGATTGGAACCAGGTTGATCCTTTATGATCCTTTATGGCAGACTCAGTAATCCAATACCAGAGCCAGGCAGGTCTGCAATATTCTCGGACGCTGTTGATAATTGACCATCCAGCCTGGCTTATTGATGGGGCCTGGAGAGGTAGACTCATCACTGGGGCTGTAATTTTTTTTCCAGCTCGACAAGCCAATTTCTCTATCAGGCAGGACATTGCTAGGTAGACAACAAGCAAGAAAGTTACCAGTGCCCCGTGTTGGCTTTACTTGGTTAAGTGCCAATCATGACTGACATTTGCAGTTGCCTTCGCTCAAAATGGTTGAGTTTACCATTCTCAGTGGCAATATTCTCTTAAAAAAAACCTGAAATTTTAAACATGTTTAACGTAGAATGGCTTATCTAAATGAACCAATTAGGCAATCAATAGGTACATATTGGCTTCAGAATACACTTATTGCCCTGCGGGAAAGGGGGAACATGTTGAAGTGGAGATGACTGCATCAAGTCCAAAAATAATCCGCTTTCCCACATAAACACTCTGACACACGAGTTGGAATACATTTTGAAGCAGTCCTAAAAAAGAACATTTGAGTCTTAGAGGTGTTGCAGGCCACTAACTATGTGAAACCTAGAGCTTGAGCTATCCAATATGAAAGAATACTCTGGTAACTGCATCTTACACATCTAATCAAATGAGAAATCAAAATGTAATGATCGGCAGCCCTGAACCCTAATTAACCATTTTCCTGGCAATCATGTCTTTGTCCCGTAATGTCAATCAGCTGCTTTGAGGGGCCTGCTGGCTCTAATGGAAATGTTCTGTCCTGTAGTTTGGGCCCTGACATCACTGCAGGCAAGTACATCAACCACTTAGAGTTAAAAACAAACCAATCAATAATTCAACAAGGAAGATGCAGAAGACATAAAGCCGGTCTGTCCGTAGAAATGAAAAAGGTGGTTAAAGTTGTTTCAAAGAAATGAGGAAAATTCCATTACAATAACTACAGAGAACAAGAAGCTGCTGGTCTGACCTCTGCTGATGTTGGTAGATGTCTGAATAGTTCAGTGCACATTTAAACACTATAATGTGAATAGGATGAATTCATCCTATACCTTCATTAGCCAGCATGAATTTGCATTCAATAATACAATTGGATTTGTGTCATAACCACCATCATCAATCTATATTTTTAAAAAGTGAAGTCCATCTGTCTATCACTTTTCTTCAATTTGATTTGTCCATTAGCTGAAGCCAACAACGATACCCTGAAGTCAATCATGAAGCGCCATTTTCGGTGATTTGATTGTACATTAGTCGAAGCCTCACAAAACAGTTAATAAATGCCGGAGGTTTGTTTTCAAATGTTTGGGTCACGGAGCCTGGAACCTGCCTCTAATAAATTTCTTCTTCAACACAAGAAACATTCCAAAAAAATTTTTAATGATCCTTTTCTATTTTAAAAATTAAAGTTACTCTCAAAATAAGTTTCAAGTTTCTTTTTGACAAACCAAAAGTCTTTTTCAATCCTGCCAATGGTAATGTATTGTCTTCATTGAAAATAAACGCAGTTTGCTAACAAGCCCCCACGATTACAAACAAAGACGGTGTTCCAGGATGACCCCACACGGGCTTTTATTAATTTTATTCAGATGGAAAATATTACTGATTTGCATTTTATGTGCCAAATTGAGGTTAGCCCATCCGATTATTATTGGATATTAGGTAGCAATTTGATAGAAAAAGCACTGAAGTTTCAGCAGAAATCCAGCACCAAATTGGGAGCATAACAAAGAGTACAGATTCCTCCAGGTCTGAAGTTTTTTTATGGCAGCTTCAATGCAACAGCTGGAGCTGACACAATGTAAACTTCGTAAGCGGTCAGAATGCAACCATTCTCAATCTCTACACCTGAGGGAAGTGGTGGGAATGGGGGCAGGTAGTCTGGAGGTGGTATCAAAGTGCAAGTACATACAGTCAGAAAATGTGAGCTGCAGATATTGAATACTCTGATATCATCCCAACTTGGTGGTGGTCCAGAAGTATTGGAGACTTGATGCTTAACATGTCCGGTCACTGCAGACCAACTATCAACAAAACAAACACAATGCAGAATCTTCGTACAAGTCACAGCATGTCAAACTAAAACTCAAGTGGAATAATGCCTCGAGTGTCACTGACCAAACAGATATTCAAGCTTTGAAGGCAGTTCGGAGAAGGACCATAAAGCTGAACGCTAGCATAGAATCATTCAAAGGTTACAGCATGGGAGGAGGCTATTTGACCCATCGAGTCCATGCCGGCTCAATGCAACAGCAATCCAGCTAGTCCCACTTCCCCGCCCTACCCCTGTAGCCCTGCATTTTTTTTCCTTTCAAGTACTTATCAAGTTCCCTTTTGAAAGCAACAATTGAATCTGCCTCCACCACCCTCCCTCGCAGTGCATTCCAGATCATAACCACTTGCTGCATAAAAAAGTTTTTCCTCATGTCACCTTTGGTTCTTTTGCCAATCACCTTGAAACTATGTCCTCTGGTTGTTGACCCTTCTGCCAATGGGAACAGTTTCTCTCTATTCTATCTAGACCCTTCATGATTTTAAATACCTCTATCAAATGTCCTCTCAATCTTCTCTGTTCCAAGGAGAACAACCCCAGCTTCTCCAGTCTATCCATGTAACTAAAGTCCCTCATCCCTGGAGTCATTCTAATAAATCTTTTCTGCACCCTCTCTGAGGCCTTCACATCTTTCCTAAAGTCAAATGTGTGAGTTAAGATGGAAGACCGGAAAAACATGGGCTCTTTAGCTTTTAAAGAAGGGGACTAAAGAGGCCAAGAGGAAACCTCACAGAAGTACTTCCGATGGTAACTCGGATAGAAAAGCTAAGTTTGAAACACTACATCGAATTAAAACACACCATTAGGATAAGAGGATAGATTCAGGCTAATGGGAGGCAAATTTAGGACTGATGTCAGAAAGTTAAGCTCCTCAGAGTGATCAACTGACTTCTGATCAGGGAAGTGAAGGCAAAAAATAAATTATTTAATAGTTAGATACTATACAAATGCAAGTTTTTTCTTTACTGATTCATTCCAATTACATCACTTTGACAGATGTACAAAATTTGTCTTGAAAAAAAATCAGAACACAAGAGGCTTTAGAATTCACTGAAAAAAAACTGAAGGAAAATATCAGTGTAAACCGCAATTGTGGAGAACCAAATTCCTTCACTCCATTAAGATATTTTCTTTTCCAAAAAGCCACTTCAACACACACAGCAGGCTTCACAAAAACAACACTCTTTGTCCTAAGAGTTCCCTCCGGATGAGCTGTAATTTTTGTTGCAATGTCAAATCCACAGAGACTGCCACCAGCTTATTTCACCTGTGACACAGAACAGCCTTCCGAGATAGCTAATTCCACCTGGGCTGGTTATAAACTCCAGTCTCCAGAGGAAACGAGACTTTTTTCTTGTCTACACCCACTCTCGTCATTAAATCAGCTATTAGAAGCCTATCGCCATAGCAACAATCTTTGAAGCACATCTATTAAACGTCTGGCTTTAATCTAATTAATCCTCCCAGGATCGTGGTGGTATTTTGGCACAAAGTCGATTGATATGACAGACATTCTTTATTCCAGTGAGTCCAGACAGTGCTATTAACAGACATGTTCACAGTGTAATTTTTCTTTATTCATCCTTATAAATATATCTATGGGAATACCATAGAAATTGTACTGTCCATTGTCAAAATCATTGTAGGATAGGAAAAGCCAGTGCACACAGTCTACATTCTTAAAGCAATTTTTTTTTAAACCTGGTTTAGGAAAGAAGGAAGAATATTTGGTGGCCTCCCGCCCAGTGGAAATGGGGCGGCAACACTCCGAAAGCGTTGGGGGGGGATGACGGGGGGATGACTCTTCCTTTCTCCACCCCCCACCATCGCATCACGGTAGCTGCAGCAATCTTCCCGCAGGCCCACTGCTGGGTGGCTGGACCACCCGCCTGAGTCAGGCAGTGGTCCCTTTTAATATGCAAATTGAGGTGTTATGTGCATAGGACCCCGATTAACATTTGAGGATGTGTAATGCATGCTCCGTCCAGTATCAGCTAACGATCCAGCTGAGAAGGAGCCCATAGGTAAGTTGTGCTCTATTTTTGTGGGGCCAGGAGGAGCAGAGCAGTGCTCCCCAAAAGCAACTGCAGCTCTGGCAAGAAGTGAGTATGCAGACATTGGTTGAGGATCAGAGTCAGGTGCCCACTTGCCCCCACCCCTCCTGTCCGATCTACTAGACCGGCGGCCAGCTGATAAGGCTGCCCCAGGACACTCGTTTTCCGCCTGCAGCTCGCCAACCAAACGGTAATGAGACCCAGCCGCCAAAATGGACTGGGGCCTCCTGCTGAGGCTATCGGGCAGCCAGCGGGAACGCTCCACCCACTGGCTGCTCGATCTGATGCACCGGAGGAAAATCTACCCCCAGCTGTTTCTGTATTACCTTTCGTCAATTGGGTAGGTTTCCTAAAACAAAAAAACTCCATAAAGCATTATGATCATTAAAATTTTATATTAATCATCTTCATCCTCCTCCCCAGTACAAACAGCTTTAACATAATGGTAATCATATTGTAATTAAAAATAGATTGCAGAGATTGCATCCAACAAGCTGGTTTTAATTTAGTGAAAGGAGTGAGAACACGTTAAGCAAATCTAAGTTACTGTAATGGTATTCTACAGGCTCACAATTACCAATACACTCTGCACCATAACCACCTTGAAATTAATGGGCTTGTAGCACAATGAGGTAGTTATTTACTGTAATAGCCCACTTAACATTTGCGGCATTAACAGGCCATGTTTACAAGAAGAAAACAGTCAATATCGTAACATCTGCTGGGCTGAAAGGGTTTGGGCTTAATTAATTAGGGTTACATGTATACCCTAGCCCTCCACAAGCAAAAGGTGGAGAGAGTTATCAGGACAGAAACAAAGCTTCCTAAGAGGTTATAAGAATCACAGCCCTGATGGTTTAGGCCAAAGGTGCAATATTTGAAGTTGCTCCTTAACCCAGATATGCTGTTAGTATCTACTGCACACCAATTTGCTGACAACCTAATGTATCATAAGGTCAAACTTTGAGCACCAAAGAGATAATCTCCAACAGTGTTTACAAGTATTTCCTGTATGCAGGAGAGCGAGACCGTTTAAATGAAAAGCTTTAACATGGTAAGAAACACCTGTTTTTCATCCTGGCAAAATAAAAATTCTCGCTGTGACTGTCAAATGACCAATATTGGGTGTCAGTTTTGAAACTATATACCGTAAAATACTTTCCTAACTGTTGCTGCATAAACAGGCGTTTGGGTTCATTCTTACAAAGAAAAGCTGCTAATAACTCTTCCTCCTATTTCATGCTCCTATGTGATTTGAATGTTCTGCACCACTGTGCCAAATTTAATGGCATTTTTATTTTCATTCCTTGCCAATTTTCTCTCCCTCTGAAGGGGATGTTCACTTCTTGCTGGGGTACCGTTACATAGACTCCTAACACCTTCCAATACTTCATACAAATGGCCATTATTCACGTGTGAGCCATAGAATGTCACCTGACCGTCACTTCACAGGAATCAAGACTGGGAAGCCGAGCTGGTTTTACCTCCTCTTAGCTCGAGGTGCTGTGGCAAAATATAGTGCCCCTGCTGCTGAGATCAGCTAACTCAGCACAGACAGAGAATGGATAATGGTACCATTATGCTGCAGAACACTTTCAAAAGAAGCAGCCTGAAGTGATGGATGCCTGCACCCCTGGCAGCAATAGTTAGGGGCCTGCAGTAACCACATTAATGCGCTGTTGCTGAACTCGAGACTGCTGTAATAGTGTCACTAAAGTCAACTGCAGCATAAAACATCAGCTAAAATATGTGCAACCCCATTCCTTTGTAACTTCTAAAATAGCAGGGTTTTCTGCATAAGGAACCAAAGATATCTTTTGTAATCTGCAGAGCAATTATAATTAGAGATAAGTGCAAAGTCAGAAAATACACACGTTAGGAAACATCGCTCAACACTAACAACTGAATTTTGTTTATAAAAAGAAGTTGATCTCACTATGAAAGTACATCACCTCAGGGCTGAAAGTATTCATTCAGCTTTACTTAGGATCCAGAAAATTATCCAAAACAGCCACAGAACATGTCCATTGGTCGCGGTGACCAGTTCCAGGCACCCGCGGCGCGGTGACCAGTTCCAGGCACCCGCGGCGCGGTGACCAGTTCCAGGCACCCGCGGCGCGGTGACCAGTTCCAGGCACCCGCGGCGCGGTGACCAGTTCCAGGCACCCGCGGCGCGGTGACCAGTTCCAGGCACCCGCGGCGCGGTGACCAGTTCCAGGCACCCGCGGCGCGGTGACCAGTTCCAGGCACCCGCGGCGCGGTGACCAGTTCCAGGCACCCGCGGCGCGGTGACCAGTTCCAGGCACCCGCGGCGCGGTGACCAGTTCCAGGCACCCGCGGCGCGGTGACCAGTTCCAGGCACCCGCGGCGCGGTGACCAGTTCCAGGCACAGTAAAAGAAACGAACTTGATTTTATATAGTGCCTTTTACATTCTGAGGACATCCGAAAGTGCTTCACAGCGAATTAATTGTTTTCTGAAGTGTAGTCACTGTTATGTAGGCAAATGCAGCAGCCAATTTTGTGCGCAGCAAGATCCCACAAACAGCAATGAGATAAAAAGACATTTTAGTGACATTGGTCAAGTGATAAATATTGACCAGGAAACTGGAAGAACAACCCTGTTCTTCTTCACAAAGTGCTATGGGATCTTTTATGTCTACCTGAACAGGCAGACAGAGCCTCAGTTTAACATCCCATCTGAAAGATGCCAACTCAGTGTCAGATGTCAGTGTAGCACTGACTCAGTACTGCAATGAAGCGCCAGCCTAGATTTTGTGCTCAATCGGTGTCCATTCTCCTCAATTCTGCTGCATTCCTTGATCTGAATCAGTTATTAACTTTGGGCACAATCAAATTTAGCAAATTTACTGCATCTGACATTATTATTGATCAGTCTCCAAAGTACTTTTTTATATTGGTATCTGTAGTGATTCTGTTACATAAGCACATTCAGTTACTCCAGATTCTTGTGAGTTTAGCATCATTGTAGCCTTCTTAATATAACAGTCGCAGCAGAGCAGCTCTGAAGCACAGAAAAGCCAGAGGACAAATTTTGTGCTGTGACGTACATTTATGTCCTGTCACAAAGCATCACCATTACCCTACTAGCTTTTATGTTGCCAGGCAACAGCAGAAGGTTAGCAGGATGCCAACAGTATGCAGAGCAAAACTAGCTCAAATCCTGTGCCTCTTCAGGTCATCATTTCTGATGATTTTAAAAACAATGTGAATTATCCAGTAATTAATACATTTAAATAAAACAACGCAGAAGGCTGTGTGTGCAGGGACAATATCTGAGTTAACAAAAAATCCAAAATGAGGCAACTTCCGTTTGACAGGAGTACACTGTAATGTCCACCTCAATAGAGTTTACAAGTTAAACTCTACTTCTAGATTTCATTCGATACCAGATTTATCTCAGAGCATTCCTAACACTAACCAGGTTATCACCTCAGTCCCCAGGCGAAACAATGCAAGAAGAGATGATACAATAATTGGTAGTGCTGCCAACTACAGACAAGTTCCACAATGTACAGCTCAGTGCAGTCCAGCAATGTAAATATATTTTTAAGAAAAAATTGTAGCATTCCCTACATTACAACAGTGACTACATTCCAAAAGTACTTCATTTGCAGTAAAGCACTTTGGGACGTCCTGAGGTTGTGAAAGGTGCTACATAAATGCAAGTGATATGCAAGTGATTTCTTTATTCCTTAACACATGTGCGTCGACAAGGAACATGCGTTATTAAAACTCTTCTTGCCCCTAAGACCTGATTGAAACTTTAATGGAAGGGGGAGGGGGGGAAAGAACTGAATTCAAAGAACTATATTCAAAACCAGGTCTGCTATTTTACATGGATGCACATAGGAACACCTTCTAGAATGAAGATTGTATTGGTCAAATGTGGACTGTTGGAAGAAATGATAGTGTATGGAGGGAATACTTTCAGTTGTTCTTCCAGTCAATTTCATAACAGTAGCAAAAAGGGCTGCTCCACATCATCAGATGGCATTAATCGCAAGTGTACAAGGGTCTGGTCCCACTGAAAATTCCAGAGCAGCACCAGACTGGTTCTGGATAGAAAACTGCAAAGCACACTAACTGGGAATAGTTCACGTTACAAGTTTAGATACTTTCTCAGGTGAAGTGATGCTAGTGACTCATGTAAGTGGTCGTCCATTGAGAGTTGTGACCACACAGTCCACTATTTAACTATATAATAGGGGAACCAAGCATGTAACAACAGTGCCCCATCCTAATCTGAACCAAATGTTAGGTTTTTTTTTACAGGCACCCCACGTATCTTTCCAATCTTTTCTGAGGTGAACTGAGAAAACACTTGGAAAATGAAGCCAGATGCGATTCGTTAAGCTCCTAAGCATATAACGCAACATTTATGAACAGATTCACTTAATTCAAATACAACTTGCCTTTGTGCAATAATGCAAAATAACAAACATGCAACACTTCCCCACATCAGTGGGTATCTAGCTTGACAAACAAAATAACTTCTAACTATCCCCCTACATTCTAATCTTCTGAGTCTGGCAAAAGCTTGCCCTTGCAGCTTTCTGTTTAAAAACCTAACAGTTGGCATATGCCCTCTGTCTCAGTTTTACATCTCTCCGCATTCACAACCCAAGGAAAGGGTCTATGACAGACAAAGCCTGCCAGAACCAAGTACCTCCCAAAGCAATTGATTACCGAGAGAGGCTAACAAATTGTTTACTGTTTAGTCTTTGGGAAACAACTTCAAAGCCTAGCACTTTAGCATTTTAACTACCCTTCACTTCAGTGCCATTTTAAAACTTGTATAAATACACTTTGCGTTAAAACACAACCACTTAAATGTAACTCTTTTCTTTTCCAAATCCTTTCTGTGGAAAAATGGTCAAAAAAATTAGAAGCATGACAGTCGGCAATGACTTGAGGGCAGGCATGCACCCAACAGCTGGTTCCGACTTTTGCTGAGACGCTACCCAAATGTTAATATATGAAATTCCCCATGAAGCTGCTTCCTGATACACCCAAAACTAACATCAACGGAAGATAAGGAAGTTTCCACAGAGGGTCAACATGGGACTGAACAGTATCAAAGCAAAGATATTTCCGATCAGGTGGGAGATTCATTTTACTTCACATTATTACAGATATTGCAGGTGGATGGGAGAAGGGTGAAGCACTACATTTAAAGCACCTCTACTATGGACTTTACAATAATTACTCAGGCTTACTTTTAGAGAATAAAGAATCATGCACGGAGCAAGTGCTGAGGCAAATCGAGAGCATACATATTTCTCTCTGGTATCTTGTATTCTAGTTAAATGGGTACTGTATTCAGTACTGGGGTGAAGTGATTCAAACACAGACTGACAGCTTGGTGCAGAGTGCAGTAGAACAGAGAGTGCTGCTACCCATAATGATGTAATGCTCATATCTGGCAGGGGCAAAGGTTAAATGCCAAATTAAATTAGAATTATTTCAAGTTTTGAACTCCTATTGTAGAACTACTGCACAGGCACGAATAATGGTTGAAAGATGAATTTAAAAATTATCCCTAAAGCTGGAGGAGTTATTTTAAAATGTATGTGTTATCTTGCTGCAAGTCTCTGATAAAGTGACTTGAAAGATTTTACATTTAATTAAAATGATGCACATTAAGCACTTTCTGAGCTTAAGGGCTATGTTACTGCAGTGTTTGTTCACCCAAACCCAACTCCAGCAAGGCTATAATCTTTCGTTGATCCAGCATTGTAAATGGTCCGTTCAGTGGTTCTGCGCATTTTTACATATTCAACACTTAAACCAATTGAAAAATGATTGCAGATGTTCCATAATAGAACATCTGCATAATTTGAAAGCTACAAAAGGAAATTCAGAACCAAAAAGATTTAATGAGCACTGAAGAAAAATGGTTTTCAATAGATCCTTTGTCTTTGGTCGGTTTCAGAATGGGAGTCACAAAATTAAAGTGGCAACATCCATTTGTCAATTTCATAACCTACGATTTAACTAATCAGTGCTCTCTTTGTTCTGGGATAGAATTGGAAGTGGAACAATCAGTGGATAGATTGTTACAATCAAATTTATATTGAAAGGGGGAGGGGGTGAATCACCAGGGTAGTCTAATTACAGAAACTCAAAACAGATGCTGTTGTGTTAAAAAAAAGAAAAGATGAGGGTAGAAAGGTTATACAGCGCTACTGGTCTGAGACCGAGTGTAGCTGGAGAGTACAGCTTGCAGGCATCAAATCCCAAGTTACACTGTAGGCTGCCCGGAAAGAGCTCTGAAAATGAATACTTACTTGTATGCACAGAGCTCCACACCCGTATGGTCATTTTTTGTAATGTTTCGAGAGCATGGGTCGGGGCATTCACACATTGGCATAAAAAATTATGCTGAGGTTCATAAAATGCTCAGGCAGTCCAACCACCTTTTAAATCTGGCTAGATCCCAAAAAGTTACACTCCTTTTGGTGTCAAGCCCAAGTTGTTTGAGGTGGCCTCTCTGAGAGGACTGTTGGCAGTAGAATTGCTCCCATTGCAATTCTACTTTTAACAATTGTCCAGTTCTTATTTTAAAGCATTAAAATGTTAAGTAGCACTGCTACCATCTTGCTATTTTCAATGTGGCTCAGCAAAAAGAAATGTAGCTATGCATTCACAGTGTTTCAAAACCTGATCCCATTTCGCAGACATCACTCAGAACAGTTATGTGCCTAATACGCTCATTTATCATTCCCATCAGTTTAGATGAACAGGTGATAGGGTAAGTTTGGTTGAAAGAACACCCAGAATCTTGGAATTATTTCTAAAGAGTAGGATTAAAATTACTTTATCATACTGATTTTTACTGCTGGACATCAAAGGTACTGTCTACTACAAAAGGTGTATTTAATATGCTCTTTATATCTCTGCAGAGCCAACATACTGGCTAAAATCTGCACAGGTTATAAACATGTCTTGGCAATCAGAGGGTGTGGGTAATTGAATGTGAATCAACTGTTGTAATGACTTTAATCATATCCACCAAGCAGACACAAGCAGTGAAGTCGCAAAACTAACATTTACCTATCTGTAGAGTCAATATATATATATATATAAAAAAAATATTAGTTTGCTTACCAACTCTTTGCTCACAATCAATTCTGAATCCCCTCTTTCAACAAATTTAACACCCCCAACACATCAAGTGCCTTGAAATGAAAGTGTAGTTCAAACATTGCAAAGATTAAATTCAGTTCACTATGAATTGCTCTTAATGAAGTTGAGGTCAAATGAAATTGCTTTTTTCACGAGGTGGGGGGCGGGGTCCCTTTACAGTACTGTACCATCAATTCAGCCCCCATACCCCACCCCACCCCAACGATTTTCATGGCGGCAACTTCCACTTGGTTTCAACCTGCAGAAGTGGAACTTGTTGAAAAATTATGGGGCAGCTGGCTGGAATTTTCTGTTAGATTTGCACTTGCCCATAGACTTTTCATGGATTTTTGCAAGGCAAGTTCATCTCATCGGGCGCTTAATCCAGCACAGTGCCCTCTCCCGGGCATCTGGGACCTGTGTGAACAGGGCAAGCAGCTGTGTATCCCCTTAACCAATGAAACTGAAACATCGTTAATAAGCAGCACACAGTCAGAACCAGGAACGGTCAGTTAGAATAGTGAATTCAATGTCAAATCAGGTACGGAAAGTGAAATAGAGAGGGTAAGAAATATTGAATTAAGATAGAGATAAAAGAAAAGAAAGTAAAAAAAAAAATTGTTTTTTTTTAAATGTCCAACAACAATTAAAATCTGAAGGAATGAGAGTTCACACACATAAAAAGTTAATTTTCAGTGCCAGAGAGGTTGTTTGGCTGTCATTAAGACTTAACATGCCAGTAAAAGGGAGCTTAGACTTGAAACGCCTTTTTTTGGCGAGTTTAGTCCATATCCATCAGGTCAATGCAGCAACTTCATGCTGTTCCATTCATTTGAATGGTCAGTCAGCCAGCAAGATGTCATTAGTATGGAGTTTACGGAGGAGCAGGGCATCTGGTACAACAACTTCCAGATTCTGTGTTTGACAGCGTATGTGCAGTCGCTGGAAGTTCTTGTGCCAGATGCACAGAAATAACGGTCAGCCCTGTTAGCCTCGCTGTTATTTTCACAGGAAAATCCAGCCCATTATTAAGTTTATAATGCTGCCATGAATCAAACTTGCTCAAAACTCCAGCCTCACTAACAATTTAGAAAAGGAATGGTTCAAAAACAAAATAAATCCATTCCAAATCTGTAGCACAATCTGTAAAATTTGCCTTTCATTCCATATTCACTTCAGACATTAATGTAAACCAGATTTCATTTGTTACAATTACTTACGAGTAAATCAGGTAATAAAGTTCATCCAGCTTATCCCACAACTGCACTAGAACCTCTGCTTCTGATCAGGTACACAGAATATAGGTATTTGTTCCCCTGCAATATGCACCATTTAAGATCAGCTCCCTTTATCCTAACATTTTTAACCTGAAATTTGTACCAAGTCTGAATTTACAGATGCAGGTTAAATGTCATTTTTGTCTGCTCTTAATAGTATCTAGGGCCTTTATCAGACTTCCTTAGCTGAACAATAGGACAGAAAACTCAGCCATATTTTACCACAGCTGCTCCATAATTTCTCAACAAAGTCTACTTTTGTCGGACAAAAACAACTCCAAAAGGTTTTTCTCCCCCGAGGGATGGCACCAGCAGGAACTGGACTCACTTTGAATATCTAGATCAGATTCAGTTCTAATGAAATTGAACCCAGATCTAAACTACAACTACTACTATCAAACTTAAGTGAAAACCTATTTGGCTCCAACACTTACTTTGAAAATGTTACAAATGTTCCATCTCCCAACAGATCAGAAATTAGTTCAACCAAACTAACCAAAATTAAATTGGCTTGCAGTTCAGGTTCAGATTTGCACTTATCAACAGTTAATACTTGCCAACTGTTGACGCTGACTGTCATCATTTTGAGATCAGCATGTTAGCGTTAACTGAAAACATCAGCACAGACCGGCCTTTCTTCCCTATTTACTGCTTCTACCTGAGCTCAGCTGCTGATGTATTGGACCAGGTTGCTCTCTCCTCTCGGAGCTGATGCGAGGGCTAGGGAAGGAATTACTGGGTCACTGTATACTGTAGGCAGGAATTCTTGTCGAGAGTATTCATAAGATGTAATTCCTGCCCTAGCTTTTGCTGTGGCACAGAGGAGAGCGTGATCTGGTCCATTACCTGAGTCCACCGATAAAGTTGGTATGAAGCTGAGTGGAGGGGGTGAATAGATGGCAACTGAATGGGACAATTGAAGGGGACAAGTAAATGGCAATGAAAGTTAGGAAGTGGAAGGCAATGAAAGCAGAAAAGCTGACACGAATGAAGGGGGGTGGGGGGAAGCCAATGGTAATTGAAAGGGGAAATGGATGGGTGAAGAGGAAGGGGAAGGGGGGCATTAGCTGGGACTGTCACTAGCAATAATGGTGGGGGGGGGGGGGCAAGAGGGGGAGAAGAGATGGAAAAGTGCTAGTCTGAACTCTGGGAAGAGAACTGGGGGAATGGAAGGAAAGTATCAGTTTAATTGGGTTGGAGGGAAGAAAACAGTGTCAGGTTAAATTGATGGAGGGAAAGGAAAAAAGAGTGCCAGTATGAACTTTGGAGGGAAGAGACAATCTCTGTGAAATGGTGGGCAGTTGGACGGATATAGTGGCTTTGAACTGGCTTTGGAAGGGTAGACTGTCTGTTGGGGCGTTGGGGGAGGGGGGAAATGTGGGAGAGTGACTTAACTTTTGGATTAAGTGAAGGCCTGTTGAAAGCCAAATAGCACTTGGCCTTTCCTTTTTTAAGATGAAAAATCTATTAATTGTGAAGTACAAGAGTGTTTAAAATAAAATGGAATGCATTTTTCATGTAAAAATTCAAAGTTTTTATCTTAGGGAAGCATAACTCAAGAAATGCACCACCAATTTTGTGCCTTCAATATTTGGATTTTCCCTTCAGGCTTTTTAGAGGAAAAGTAAGAGCAAGTGAAGGAATGTTGTGAATACCTCCCACTTAAGTTACAAAGCCCATCTAACTATTTGTTTTCCCGGGTCAGGTCCATTCTTGAGTGGTCAACCTCTAAGGGACTATGGCAGCTATTCTTCAAGCTGTTGGTCAGTGTTTGCTAGTTTTCCAGGTTGGCATGTATGTAATTTCCACCCAACAACAAACAGAGCAGCCTATTCTCCCAACATTTGATTAACAGTGTTAACTTGGGTTGATTATGACAGAGGCACTTCCATTTCTGTTAACCTCTCCACTCCCATGCACTTTGACTTTTTTAAAAATCTGTAGTCTGACTGGCCACTGCATAAGACAGCAGAACTAATGCAATGTTCTGAAGATCCTGCAAATCACTAACTTTACAGACAGATGTTAAACAGGGCTTTACTGCAGGGTGAAGCAGACATTTAAACAAAACATTAAAATACAGACATGCCACAGAGGACTCATGAGAAACAGCACAAAACTCTTTAAATCATGGGGTTACAGAATAAACTGAGATGATTGGCAGGTATACACAACAGAGAGCTGGTTAAATTCATCTTACAAGGGCAGTTAAGGTTAAATACCCTCTTTTCACTGTGGGATTACCAGGTCAAATGTATCTGTTATTTTTGTAGCAATTGGTGTTTCTAGTGCAGATTATAAAGTTATATGTCCAATTGTTGCAGTTGTTTCACTATTTTATATCTCACTTTTTTTCTCCTCATTCCTTCTGCAACCTCCCCTGTTCTTAAACACAGGCGACCAGGAGACGTTGGAAACAGTTTAACCTAAAACCAGTGGCATTAGATTTCCTATCGGAATGCTTAATGTCTGTCCCCTTAATCTGAATATAACTGGAACGCAACATGGGATAGTGGAATTCACTTAGTGTAGTTGCTGGAATCTGGAGTCGGGACTGTTTCACAGCCATTCAATAAAGCCACTGGCACACAATAGCTCCATATTAATAAAAAGTAACTGTCAATTATTCATTAAAAATCCACTCAGCAGCAGGTAATCCTATTACAATCTTTTTCAATTCTTTATAGATTTCCTTATTCTCATTTCCCCCCACATAAAGTCATATGTTTTTCCCATTGCTATAACCCAGCTCAGGTTAGGGGGAGGGAGGGGGAGGGTTGGAAGGGAGTGATAAGCACCTTTAAGGGCTATGAAGGGCCTTGAGTCTATCAGTCTACATAAAAATGAAATGACCCCTTCTATTTTAAAAATTAAACTCAGCTTCAAATTTGAAAGATCATGAGACATTGCTGTTGGGATCTTTGACGTTTAGTACAAATCTTTATACTGCTGATGGACAATTGCACCCGACAATTTGCCAGTAAAAATCTGCTTTCTAGTTTTTGTAAGTTAAAAAGTAAGGAGCCAAAAAATGGCAGCAAAGATAATACATTTCTTCATCTTTGTTTCTTCCTAGCTTCCCTACTGGCTGCAGTTCATTGTACTGCATCCTGATTAAACGTAATCCTCAACACCCATCCACCGTGCACACACTGCCTAACTTCTTACTGTGTACTATGAATTTTCTGTATTAAATTCCTCTACTTATTTTGATAAATTTAATTTTAAAAAATCAATATAAACATGGTATTCATATTAGGATTCAACTATTCAGCATTCCTCTCCCATCATCTGAACGGCAAAATGTTGCTTCCTAATTACATAATTAAAGGAACAACCTAAGAAAAGCTCACAAAAAGTTAAGTATAAATTTGATTTTCATCTTAGTATCTTGGCAGGCTCCAAGGAAAGACTCGAATTTTTGTCTACATTCCCTAGAGTAACACGAAGAAGATTGTGCAATTAAATAATCTCTCCTGAAATAAACGGAGGGTGGGGGTGGGGGGCGGTGGTCAAAGGAAAGCGAGAGGGGAATAGTTATCAATCAGTCCGGTAGGACCAGCTCTTTATAACATTACTTACAACTTTGTATTAAGGCTGCTATTTCTAAAGGACTAACTATAGAAAGAATGATAGATTGGTGGTCTAAATTCCCTTTATTATTGCACTTTTTTAAAGCAATGTTTTCTGCTTTTTTGTCAGATCACTAGGTAATGATTGTTGCTAGTAAGAATATAACAGTTGATCTATGCAAATAAGCATAGGAAATCAATTTGACAGCTCATTGTTTATTCAAATAGGTAGCTTATGCATTTCATTATAATAAGCAGGTTACATCTGTATTAAAAATAGGAGCCTTTTATACAATTAAATGGGAGGCTCTGCATTTCAGTCCTTCAAATCCATGCAAGGTATTCATGTGGCTGGGAAAGGGAAATGAAAATATAACATAAAATTTAAGTTAAAAATCTGGATTATTCCCAGGAGCATGAAGACAAGTATCAGAAAGAGACAATAAATGCTTGATAAAACAGCCTGCCTAATCAGAACCTTTTGTTCAATCTCACTCCATTCTTCAGAACGCTTGTCGTTTTTTTTCCAAAGGACATCAATTAGTTTATTACTATCTTGGAAAAAGTGAGAATGAGGAATGTTTCACTGGTCTGCAAAATACATTTTCTAATTGTTTGGTCAAATTAAATATTGAAATAGTTTGACAGAATGTGCTTGTATGTGTATTGTAAAAGGTCTGCAAAGGCTACTTATTTATATTTCTCCAGTGGCATTGCTCACAGTAAGTCAGAGGATTTGATATAAAATAAGGACAGAAATCTTATGTAAGGCACAAATTGTCCATAGACTTTAGTTCCTGTGTCACAATTTTGACTCATGCTTTTTTTGCCAACATGTAAATTGACAATACTACTGTAAACATTTATGATGGGAAACCCTCAGCAACTAAGATTTCTAATGTTTAAAACAAGGTTTTAAATAAAATCAAATTCATAATAACATGATGAAACTTTCTATTAAATTGTGCTTTTTAATACCTTCATTAATGTTTTTGTTTCAAGATCTAAATGTTTCTCAAAACCATGGGCTTCAATTGGATATTTTTATTTTGGAGAGAGCTTTGAACCATTTTTCTGTATTCTGAATAGGTTCC
The DNA here is from genome assembly GCF_035084215.1 of Heptranchias perlo. Lineage (NCBI taxonomy): Eukaryota > Metazoa > Chordata > Chondrichthyes > Hexanchiformes > Hexanchidae > Heptranchias > Heptranchias perlo. The sequence goes on along the minus strand of NC_090351.1, from coordinate 26,944,877 downwards.
ATTTGTAAAAATTTCTCAGCATACATATGCATCAACAGGAGTTGAAGGGTCAAAGGCTCTGTTCCCTATTCTTAATAACTGAAAGATTGCTCCAGACAAATAACACTTATGAACACCAGTACCTGTGATCAGCAGCACCTGCAATTATGGTTTCTTTGTTGATGGTTAGAAAAGAAAACAAAGATTAGTTTTCGAGTGGATTTTTTTGTCACTCGCCTGTTTGTTTCTGTTGAAAATTCACTTTAAAAATGTCTTTCTCCAACAACTTGCATTTATAAAACATCACAAGCTGCTTTTCACAAAGGCCACCTTCACACTGCAATCAGAGTCTAAGTAGATTAGATAAACCTGGGTGGTTGTTTTGGGACTCGGCAGGCTGTAGTGAAAGTGCTGAAGCTTTGTAGCATTCCTAGAGTTTTGCAGCACTTTTGTTTCAAGAACAAAACAGACAACGCCAAGCAAGTGAAGGACTCAATAAAACAATGCCAATTCATTTACAATGCCAATTCATACTGGTGTATTATACTTCCTGTGCTTCATGCTTCAGACTAAACTTTCCCCAGATGTACATACATCTACTTTATTACCGGTGTCAATTTACAATCCTGGGGCAAGGTTGGGGTTAGACTGGTGCCAGTAATGAGATTCACCAGACTTCATTCTTGTGATGTTGGCTCCAGCTGTTCTACTGGAGCCAACACAATATGAAAGTGCATTCAGTCTCTCGTCTTTGATAAGAAGTGAAATTAGGCTACTGATTGAAGAGGAATTTGTTTTACTACAAATTTGATGTTGAATATACAGTGAATTTGGTGCCAGATTAATAGTACAATAGCAGCAATAGTCACAACACCTACCTTTCAGCATCCTTCTGACCATCCATTTATAATAACTGCTCTCAAGAGTTAGAAAGTCACCATTAAACAATATTACAACCTAGTGTTGCCCAGCTAAGCTAAAAATAAGTAATTTAGTCGAATTAAGTATATATTAGTACCAAAGCAGGTTCTGTGATTTTCAACTCAAGGTTTAATGGTAAATTCGATAAGAATCTCGCTAAGAGTGAACAAAAAAAAAGGTTAACTTGGGCTTTAGAAACACCAGGGACGGTTTAAACATGAGGTAAAGTGAAGTGCTGAAAACGGAGGAAACACACGCCAACCTTATCATTACTTCCTGAAGGCATTTGAGTCCTCTTCAGAGCCGTGAACTTGTCAACTGTTCACAATATCCCGCCAGAGGAACCCATGTGATCCTAATTCAGATGTAGAGAGTATACCATTCCCATTAATTTTCTGGAGCATTTTGGCCCAGGCAGATTGTGATGGTACCACTGCTTCGTTGACAAAACAAACCAGATTTAAATCTAAAAACAACTGTCAGAGAGGAAATTTGAAGTAAATGTTCTAAGCATGCAATGTTTTACAATGCTGTGATAACCAGTGTTGCTATAGCTTCAGTGATCTAATCCTGTTTAGGGTACAGTGATAACTACTAAATCAAGGCATGTATTTATTGCAATTTTTTTTTAATACCAAAAGGTTCAACAAGTCAAGCGTATTGTTAGTGTTCAATGATCAGAACCAGGCAAAAGAAATCCTGAGGCTAATCTTGCTAATAATGCAAGGTTAACATTTTCTTTGCCGATCATCAATCTCATACCAGCGATCAAGAAAATAGCCATAACTGCTACAACCTGCCATAATCCATATTATTTCATATTTTGTGATAGATGACTGAACTCACTGCAACCGTGCCTTAATTCCACATTCACAAATAGGTTACACAAAAAAAAACATAATTTTTTGTTTTTACAATGCCCAATGCTCCTATTGCTGGAATTCCTTGTACTCTTCGGGGGATTTAGTGTGCTGCAATCGTAAAGTCCAAAGGCCTGTACATTGTAATATTTTTTAAACCAATCCAACTTGATTAACATCCATGGGAGGTTCATTAAAACACAAACTGAATGAACCAGTATTCCATGTGGTGGTCTATGTATCCTAACTGCCAATAGTTTTGATTGTAAAATGTAAAGTAAGAAAGAAAGAGAGAAAAACAAAGGACAGACAGAAGGAAACATATTTGCATTTATATAGTGCCTTTTATGACCTCAGGACACTCCAAAGTACATTTCACAGCCAATGAAGTTCTTCTGAAGTGCAGCCACTGTTGTAATGCAGGAAACTTGGCAGCCAATTTGTGCACAGCAAGGGATTGCAAACAGCAATTAAATAAATGACCTGAATATATCATTCTATGATTTGATGATTTGTTTTAGTTGTTGGTTGAGGGATAAGTATAAAAGTACTGCACTGAAGTGCCAGCCGAGATAATATGTTCAACTTTCCCTTCCTGGTCTTTCATATTGACATAACTTGCACACACCAGCAAGCAAAGTACTTCACAACTCAAAATTATACTGTCTGCTTGGCTAATAGGAGGATACTTGCTTCAGGGCAAGACAACTTGCAGTATCTTAGTGCACAGTAGGAACCTTTAGGGCCATCATTAGTCTTAGCAATGGTTAAGGTTGCACTTAAGTGCAGCAGGTCCATGAGCTTTTAATTAATTAACTAATTAAAAGCACCATCACCTTCCTTGTTATGTAACTACCACTTACAAACTCATCAGACAACTTATAGTTGAGTTTTGTTTATATAAAATCTAATTTACTGAACTACTATAAAAGGTATATTCTTACCTTTAAGTATCAATCTTACAGGTAGTTCGCACAGGCCTGTTTTATGGCAACAACAAATCAGATACATCACAAATGCACAGAAATTCAGGGTCAAAGTAGAATTGTCCTATAGTCCTATGTGTTACAAAGACGTCTGTAAACTTACCAGGGTCCCTGGCCCTGATTTTAACTTCGTGTGGATGGGTGATGAAGTTAACTGGAAACTCATCAACTACTGCAGAAATCAGTAATCAAACTCACTGAAATCCCGCCAGCAATGGTAGGACTCGCATGTTCAGGAAGGTTTGCGGGGGGGAAATCCGGGGCTGGGGAGGCCTAAGCTTTCCTCACAAAGCCCAGAGGAGCACCCCTGCTCCACCTGGTCACACAAAAGAAAAGCACTTACTTTTGTCGGCCTCTTCTGGGGCCGGTCCTCTTCTGTCCTGGGTTGCCATGGTGTCATCAGGACCTGACATGCATATATAAAGAAGGATCCCGGCGGCTTAAAGCAGATGTCCTTGCCGCCTACTCAGGAGAGCAGGTTAAAATTGTGATGGCTCCAAGAGGGTAAGTAACTTGAGGCATTTTAACCACCCAGTCACTAGGTTTCCACCAGGCCGGGAGGGATAAAATCGCCCCCTTTGTTTTCTATGTTTTCGTACTGACATTTAAACAGACATTTTGTGTGGAACAGTGAAACTTCATTGCAGTGATATAAATGAATGGCAATGGTTGTTGCGTCCCCAATTCACATACCCACCTCTTAATCCACAATATTTCAGGAACAGAATTTCGTAAGAATATGAAGAGAATTTGAAAGCACAATACATTGTAATAATGTTTGCCTACATAAGAACGGTCACTGCATTTTAAAACTAATTTAATAAGTGAAGCACTTCAACGTGTTGACATAATAAGATGCTGCAATAATGTGTTATTCATTCACATGGAATAACAGGGACAAAGCAAAAGGTTTACAACATTCATACGGTCATGGGACAGTGGAGTAGAATACACTTCCACTGAAATGATCACAGAGTTTTCAGTACCAACACTGCCTCGTGTAAACAAGTTAATCTGAAGTAAAAGACTGCAGGTCAATTACTTGGTCTGCTATCCTCATTTGCTGAGTAAAATACAGGTGCTGTCAATTTTTGTTATTCAATCACAGCTTCAGCAGCTCATTGAGCCATTAGAAGCAGGTAGCTTTGCATTGCTGTGGACACACGAAAGGCGTGAATTAGTTGCTATGCTGCTGCATTTCAGAGTGTCTTATGCAGACATCCTCAATCAAGCTAGATTGACTTCAAATCGAGTTTGAACATATAACGTTCAACTAATCAGAATGCTACACTACCAAAGAAAATTCTATCGACCAATTGATCAGATTTTGCCATCCCTGCCTTAGTCACGTCCAAACTTGATTACTCCAATTATGTCCTGGCCTACATCCCATCTTCCAACCTCTAAACTTCTGCTTCTCCAAAACTCTGTTGGCCACAACCTAGCCTGCACTAAATTGTGTTTCCCCATCATCCGTGTCCTTGCTAACTTACATTAGCTCCTGGCCCTCAATAGCTCAAATTTAAAATTCTTACACTTATGTTTAAATCCCTTCACAGCCTTACCCTTCCCTATCTCCGTAACATCCTCCAGCGCTACATCCCACTTTTCCAAGTATGTGTTGGAAGCAGGGTACACTGCCTGCAATTTTCTGTCCATCAATTTTCCGATATGCATTGACAACAGGTGACCATCCCCCTCTCCAGCATGCATTTGTAAAATTTGCACTAAGTTTAGAAAATATTCACTTCTTTGTTCAATATGGATTCTAGATTTTGCATAACACTGCTGTCATGCTGAATGAGGTCTAGGTTGTTAAGATTACTGTCACAGCAAACACGCATTAGTTGCTTTGCAAATATATTTCAAAATTTGTTTTGTTACTTAAGTGTCAGTTTTACGAAGAATGGAATGCAAATATCAAATTGCACATTCTGCTATGACAAACTAGTCTGTTGACAGCTTGAGAATTAATGATACACATTATAAGCAATTTAATCAGCAATGCCTTGTATTTAAACACAAAAATACATAATGCAGTGTCATCAAACATCACAGCAATTCCATTTTAGAAATCTAAATTCCTGATGGCGATGCATATAAGTATATATAGTAGTAGCAGTCATAAATGACAAGTACAAAAATGTTTATTTACAACAATAAATGTGCAATTTTCAGTTGGAAGGTTAGTAATGATCTTTCATGGAGCTCTCTTAGGATGGAGAGAAACTGTTTTTCATAGATCTCTCCTGGGATGGATAGTAAGTGCTTCCAACCCCATGTCCTCAGCTTCATCAAAACCACCTACTTACACCTTCAAATCACCACCTGCTTCTACCCTATCTGCTGCTGAAACACTCATCCATGCCTTTGTCACCTCCAATTGGTTACTCCAAAACTGTCCTGACCTAAATCCCATCCTCAGTAAGCTTCAGCTCATCCAAAATTCTGTTGCCCGTAACCTAGCCTGCAGCAAGTTATGCTCGTCCATCATCCCTGTCCTTGCTGACTTACAATAGTTCCTGGCTCAACGCCTCAAATTTAAAATTCTTATACTTGTGTTTAATTCTCTTCATGGTCTTACCCTTCCCAATCTCTGTTACCTCCTCCAGCACTACAACCCACTTCCCCAAACTCTCCATTTCTCTGACTCCAGCCCCTTGTGCATCCCCTCCTCCCTTCACCGCACCAATAGTAATGGTGCATTTAGCCACCAAGGTCCCACCACCCCTCCCCCCTTTTTCCTTTAATACCCTCCTTAATGTCAACCTCCATGACCAAGCTTTTGGTCACCCCTCCTGATAAGTCCTTCTTTAGCCTTGGCACTACTTTTTTTCCTAAAGCTTCTATGAATATGGGATATTTTCCTATATTAAAGGAGCTATGTAAATGCAAGTTATTTTTCACATCTCTCCGAAGATGGATAATAACTATGATGGAGCTTTTTGGCAGGGGATAGTAACTGACTTTCATGGATCTTTCCTGGGATCGATAACTGTCTTTCAAAGGTTTCTCTTATGATGAATAATAAGTATCTTTCATAGACCTCTCCTGGGATGGATAGTAAACATAGAAGAACGCATCAAGAAGTTCAAATAACATAATTCCTTGAAGGTACAACTCCAGGTAGATGTAGCCATTAAAAAAAAGGCATTTTGGGTTTTATAAATCAGAGCATAGAGTATATGAGTAAAAAGGGCAATGTTAAATACGTACATGGCCACAGTTAGAGTATTTTGTGCAGTTTTGGGTGCCACATTATAGAAAGGGCATTAATTTCATAGGGAGCATACAGTGTAGCTTCACTGGGATTATAGCAGAGATGAGAAACTATAGTTATGAGGAGAGACTTGAGATACTCGGGTTATTTTCACTGAAGCAGAAAAGGCTAAGAGCAGATTTAATAGACGTTTTTAAAATTACGACAGGTAGTAACAGAATAAATAGAGAAAGTCTATTTCCTCTGGTTGGGGAGTCAGTGATGAAGGGTCAACTAGAAATGGTGAGAGCAGGGCAGTGGGATTAGTTTCAGATTGTTCCAGCAAAAACCTAGCAAAGACTCAATGGGCCAAATGGCCTCCTTTGGTGTTACAAACTTCTGTGGTTCGATCACTCTTGGGTCAATACTAACTCTTGTTCCTGGATCTCGCCTGGTGTATTATCAAACAATGTAGTATTTAAAGAAACTAGCTGATACCAAAAATTTCTGAAACTACTCACCAATTGATTGAACAGCATAGAAACACTAAGACATACATATGGAAGTAGAATTTATTGGATTTGGGAAAATTCCATCTCCCATTTGACTGTAACCAAACAGAAAGTTATAGGAGGCATAATTCTAATTTTGTGCATCTCCTCCCTTAATTGTGCCCTCTTCCCCACTTTTATGGTTTAGTTTGAGTCCTGAGGTGCATTTAAACATAACGTGCAGATTTTTGCTGCTTTAGATCATGTTATAAGATCCCTTGGAGGTAAGTCTACTTGTAATCGATCAGTTGGAAATTAGCTAGGGGCGACCAGAAGAAGTTTCTCACTTGTAATTGATGAGAAAGGAGGTGAGAATTTCAGAATGCTTTGCTGTACTATGGGGATTTGGTGGTTACTTATGGATAATGAGTGATTATAATGTCTGTAGCCTACTGTTTACATCCTCTAGCTAGTCATCCAACAATTATCTGGTGAGTGATTCAAGAATACCCAAGTTGTATTCTTACTGAATTTTAAAAAAAACATATCCTGCATAGGCTGACAAAAGAGACAAAGTACTTCTCCATAGAGATTATTCTAAAATTGAGCTTTGAAACAATTCTGAATTGCTTAAGCAATATACAAGAGGTTATGTTTTTGCTGACTTTCTATGGTTTACAGAACTGGAAAAGGAATTGAGATAAAGAACAGCTTCAAGCGTTAAATTAACAAATACGTAGTGAAGTTGTGATTTCGGAGTTGCGGGGGGGGTGGGGGGGGAAATGTTTACAGCAGAAATGGAAAAATCAATGAACTTTACATTAGCTGGGATTCAGTTTAATTCCAGAAGAGCCATAATGCAGGTTTTGCACTCTTTACATGTCTGAAGAGGTTAATGGTTGGCATCAAGATACATTGAAACATTGATCTTTCAAGTTTCTGGTGTTTTTGTTTTTCAATCCAAAATATATAATGATTGAAAATGTACTTTTTAAAAAAAAAAGTTCCTTCAGCCAAGTGAAATTCAGCAATATCTGGAGCTGTGAAAATCCACATTATAGAATAATATGACAACAGCACTACAGACAGATTTATTGCAATATCTAAATCCCATGGTAATCATATTATCTACCCTTCTGTATTATAACATTTTACTGGGTACATGTGTCAGATCAACAAAAATTGGCTCAAAACCATGACAGCACAGCTTTAAACAGGTCAAGTTTAAAAAATAAATCGCAGCATTATTTACATGCTACAAAATTAAAAAGCCTCACTGTGCTACTTTTTTCCATCTATTTTTTCCTTTCACCTCTCCTCGCTGAAGGCAGTGACTCATGCAGTTGCATGGGCACTAACAGACCTCTGATACCTCACCCAAGTAGCCAGTCTTCCTTCATATGTGAATTGAGACAATGAATGGTGGCAGGGGGAAGGGGAAGACATGGCAGCTGAATCCAATCCTGTCTTAGTTTGATATCCCCATCAACATTTTTAACTAGCATTGCTATTAGATCACTTTTTATAAATTAAATGCTTGAAAATAAATATGCATTTTCACATTGGGATGGTGTCGAATATTTGAGTATTATTTTCTGTCCCAAAGGAAATTTGGCGTGGAGTGTGGTCAAATTCTCTCTGGGGTAGAAATCTTCCCCAATATATGCCAAAATAAGGGGCAAAAATTAAGGTTTTAAAAAATCTCATGGATAAAAAATGTCAGACTGATGTTTCATTTGCAGAAATCAAACATAAAGCAAGATGAACTTTTATACAAGCACATAATGCAAGAATGAAAAGGTCCATCCAACCCACTCACTCATTTCAGGTGTAAAGAATCTTACAACACCAGGTTATAGTCCAACAATTTTATTTGAAAATCACAAGCTTTCGGAGGCTTTCTCCTTCGTCAGGTGAATGTGGAAATCCTTGAACGTTTCGCATTTATATTCAGAGAACAATACCTGGTGATTACAGATAATCTTTCCAACTGCCCGTTGTCAAGGCAATCAAAGTGTTCAGACAGAGAGGTGTTACCGACAGGACCACCGAATATACAAACGGCCAGAACACAAAACAGAGAGAGGGAGAAACATCCGAAAGGAAGAGAAAGACAGAAAATGACCCGTTGTATTAAAAACAGATAACTTTTATTCGCTGGTGGGGTTACGTGTAGCGTGACATGAACCCAAGATCCCGGTTGAGGCCGTCCTCATGGGTGCGGAAGTTCGAGCAGGACTTCTTCACTGCACAGGACCTCCAACCAACGCTATACACCAGATACATCGACGACATTTTCTTTCTATGGACCCACGGCGAGGAATCACTAAAGAGACTACACGATAACATCAACAAGTTCCATCCCACCATCAAGCTCACCATGGACTACTCCTCAGAATCGGTTTCTTTCTTGGACACACGAATCTCCATCAAAGACGGGCGCCTCAGCAACTCACTCCACCGCAAGCCCACGGACAACCTCACGATGCTCCACTTTTCCAGCTTCCACCCTAACCACGTCAAAGAGGCCATCCCCTATGGACAGGCCCTGCGAATACACAGGGTCTGCTCAGACGAGGAGGAACGCGATGGACACCTACAGATGCTGAAAGACGACCTCGTAAGAACGGGATATGACGCTAGTTCCGACGAGCCACAGCGAAAAATTGCATAGACCTCCTCAGAAGACTAACACGGGACGCAACCAACAGAGTACCCTTCGTCGTCCAGTACTTCCCCGGAGCGGAGAAACTACGCCATGTTCTCCGCAGCCTTCAACATGTCATCGATGACGACGAACACCTCGCTATGGCCATCCCCACACCTCCACTACTCGCCTTCAAACAGCCACCCAACCTCAAACAGACCATAGTTCGCAGCAAATTACCCAGCTTTCAGGAGAACAGCGTCCACGACACCACACAACCCTGCCACGGCAACCTCTGCAAGACGTGCCAGATCATCGACACAGATACCAACATCACACGAGAGGACACCACCCACCAGGTGCATGGTTCATACTCCCGTGACTCGGCCAACGTTGTCTACCTCATACGTTGCAGGAAAGGATGCCCCAGAGCATGGTACATTGGCGAGACCATGCAGACACTGCGACAACGGATGAACGGACACCGCGCAACAATCGCCAGACAGGAGGGTTCCCTCCCAGTTGGGGAACACTTCAGCAGTCAAGGATATTCAGCCACCGATCTTCGAGTAAGCGTTCTCCAAGGCGGCCTTCGAGACACACGACAACGCAAAATCGTCAAGCAGAAATTGCTAGCCAAGTTCCACACCCATGAGGACGGCCTCAACCGGGATCTTGGGTTCACGTCACGCTACACGTAACCCCACCAGCTAATAAAAGTTATCTGTTTTTAATACAACGGGTCATTTTCTGTCTTTCTCTTCCTTTCGGATGTTTCTCCCTCTCTCTCTCTGTTTTGTGTTCCGGCCGTTTGTATATTCGGTGGTCCTGTAGGTAATACCTCTCTGTCTGAACACTTTGATTGCCTTGATAACGGGCAGTTGGAAAGATTATCTGTAATCACCAGGTATTGTTCTCTGAATATAAATGCGAAACGTTCAAGGATTTCCACATTCACCTGACGAAGAAGAAAACCTCCGAAAGCTTGTGATTTTCAAATAAAATTGTTGGACTACAACCTGGTGTTGTAAGATTCTTTACATTTGTCAACCCCAGTCCATCACCGGCATCTCCACATCATACTCATTTCAGGCTGTGCACAGGAAACTTCTAGCAGTTGAACACAGCACTTGAGGGGGAAGGAAAAAATATTATAGTTTTAAAATTGCAGCCGTCATCACTACATACAAAGGTAAAGGCAACAAGTATATGTGCAGTAACTAGCGGGGCATTTCTCATCCACTGCTGGGAACAACTTTGAAATCCATTTTTTAAAAAAATATCTGGCATGATGAAGTTATATAAAACTTACAAGATTTAATTATTTCTGAGATTTCTCTACATTGACAGTAGTAAATTCTTAAGATTCAATGTAAAATAATTTGGTGAAATTCAATATAGCTGTTCCTGGTAAAGTACAAACACCTTCAACTGGCCAGTTTAATTATTTTTGACTTTTTTTCCCCAAAGACTGACTGCTTACTCCTCATCAAATCACTATTCACTGGAGAGGCTGTTAATATGCATCATTATGCAAATTTGGATGTAATTAATTAAGTATTGTTCTTCAGAGAATGCTTCTATTATAATCTAATTAGGTTCAGCCGATATTCTTGGCATCTAATTTACTCCGACACTCATGCTATTTCCGAGTCTATATTCTGCACCATGTCCTCCAGCAACCTTCGATTCATCATTAAGACTGTCACAGCTCTCCACCTTGTCCCAAGTGCATCCCACTGATAGCGAACTACAGGAACACCAAGGAAAGTACATTTTCTTCATTCACTACATGGCCTGGAAAACCACGTTGAAACAATAGCTGGAAATGCTATTACAAAAGAAAATGAAATACTGCAAATTCACTTGCACACAGGTTAATTCAAACTAAAAAATTTTTTTTTAAACTTACCCACAAATACTAATTTCAACAGAATGGCCTTTGAGTTGAGTGTCAGACACAATACTGCTTTTGCCAGGAGTACTGACAGACACAGAGATGGACCATAATTTGGCACAGTCCAAGTATATGTTCTGGTTTACAGCAGAGATACATGCTGAATGGCAGCAAAATTGAATTTAGTTTAGGTCACTTGGATCTGAAATTAGTATCACTTTCAATGGGCTGCAAATAGGATTTCATGGTGGGATTTATGTCAGTTAGAAAAAGCTTCTTAATGAAAACACCGATGAGAAAAAAAATCATACCCTCTATACAATCAATTCTGTTAAATAATTATTAAAGTAGTCTAATCCAAACTGGCAGGGGTATATACTTTAAATACCACAGATATAAAGCCATTAACCAATCTCTAATAATTTAAATTGATATTCAAAACCTTTCCACAGAGCATCCTGGTATATGGAAATTAAAAAGTTTAACATATACAATAGTAATAATTTCCATATTAACTACAGTATTTAGGTTCTTCACAAACCAATGGACCATTAACACACATTCGTCACAATCGATCACAGTGTTACAGCTAGTTAACTACAGATCAGGTAAATTAAATAGTGTAGATTTTATGTCAGTTAAAAATACAGGAATTTATATCTGCTAACCTTGCACAGTAAAGGACAACTGGTCAGTGCCCATCTCTTTGACAGAGATGTAGAAAACAATGAAGAGTGCTGATAAGTTGAATGGGAAAAAATATTTCCATTGTTCAGTCATTCGGTAATGTAGAGCACATAAATTTACCATCACCAAAAGAATGAAGAGAGCAGGATCACAGAATCAGAGAAGGAGGCCAAATTCAATTTATGGATGCCCGTCCTGCTCCCATAAATGGGTGTTAGGCCATTCAATCTGAATTTCATGTTACAATCTGCCGTGCCCGATCTGGATCGGAAGTGCGCCAAACACCATATCAGCTTGGGGAACTTTGTTGTCCAGGGCACCTGCCTGAAACGGGAGTTTGGTTCCTTAAATATGCAAATCAGACTCTTCCACTGGTTATAGGTCCCCGAACACAAAATTCAGGTACAAGTAGGTGGAGCTTGCTCCACCCAGCTGTACCAGGTTTTGAGCAGCCTAAGCGGCGGTCCTTAAAGGGACCACTAGAGACTGCTCAAAAAAAAGCTCAAATATTCCATTTTTATTTTTGTGCTTCTCCTGGGTCCACAAAAATACTCCAGCCTGCTGCAAGAACGTTTGAGGCTGGCACAGGCCGGCAGGTGGAACAATCGCTCCATCAACTGCCCCCCCCCCCGGAATGCCTTACCAGAAACAGTGATGGGGGTATTGTGCCTAGCTCTTTCAGAAAGCAGGCACAAATGCAGTGGGCTCTCTGCATGCTGTAAGATTCTATTTTTCAAATAGATGATTGTCAATAAAGGCCCGAAATCAGTCCAAAAGTAATTTTCATGCACAAATATCACTGTATACAATTTAAAATTGGCTCTTTGCTAACATTAGGGATGGGCAATAAATGCTGGCCTCATCCCGTGAACGAATAAAAAAAAAATTAATATTTAGCATTAGGATACAAGTGAACATAAAGCTGTGCAAGCTTCAACAGGAGCTAGCAACATAACTTCGGTCTGTTGTCTCTGCATCTCTCTAAACAACTACCAGTTTCAAACCAGTACCTGCAGTATAAACACCCTGAATACTACACAGTATTCAAGTTTTACAGATGTATGGACAATACATCTAATAGTGTAACATATCCTACAATGTCTGACTAATCATTAAATACCTCGAACTCTCTGACAAGTCCATTGTACAACATATGGGAGAATGCTAACTCACTGTTTGATGTTTGAGATTTCTGTGACAATTCCAGGCCGTTGAAATATACAAAGAGGCAGAGTGTTGCCTTCCTCTCTATGCATCATACACAGTAAATACTTGTATCTGTCATTAGAAACTTCTGGAACATTTTAGAAAATAATTAAGTAGTTCACGGACCTGACTAAAGCAAAACATTAAAACAATTGGAGTATTCAAATACTAGCAATGATCTAATCAAAATATATTACACATCTACCACGTCAGTCACCTTTGGAAACCTGGCACATTTCACATGCCAATCCAAGCTCACTATCACACACACCGCTAGAGTGCATCACTCAGCAGCCTTTACACTTTCTGTAACCCTGCTCTTCATGTGCACATCAAAGAACCAAGAGAAGCCCAAGGTAATCCGATGGCCCCACATCTGTCCCTTTAATCTTTAGTAGTCATGATGTGGAGATGCCGGTGATGGACTGGGGTTGACAATTGTAAACAATTTTACAACACCAAGTTATAGTCCAGCAATTTTATTTTAAATTCACAAGCTTTCGGAGGCTTCCTCCTTCGTCAGCTGTTTACAATTTAATCTTTAGCACAAACCTACAATATACGACTGCTCAGCATCACAGTTC